>NC_083617.1:3451788-3751788 GCF_963584025.1 Labrus mixtus
TTCTGTCTTTACAACAATACCCACCAGCCCAGTTTATGAAAGGTAAACATCCAGAGGCTTCAGTGTAGCATCCATCACACTGCAGCGCCAAATGGGAGTGTAATTTAGTGCTCCCTGGCAGAGAGGAGTCAGTGTGATACAGCTGGCACATTCAGCCGAGTGGAAATGACTTCATGATTACCTTTGATTACCTCTGTCCGTTTGTCTTGGTTCTTATGTTCTGACAGTTATTGTGGTCAAATGTGCACTTAAAAAGACCTGCAGTTTTACAAAATGAAAATATGTTACACATCATTTACACACCAATCAGAGAGGGACGTCTGCACGCTCAAAGACGATTTTAAATTACAGACTATTACAGACGATCTAAATGCGACTTCTATTCTTCTGTGTGTGTTCAGAGATGTCGAAGCATTACAACCAGAAAGCCAGCTTGGAGCAGGAGCTCCCCACCGTCACCCAGAAACTCTGCACCACCACAGAGTGCCTGCTGGGATCTCTGGGCTCTCTGAACAGCAGCACCGGAAAGGTACGGCCAACAGGGGGCAGGCTGCAGCAACTTTTACACTTCCTGTATCTTATGCTCAAACAGCATGCCTTTATTTTTGAGCTGTGATGCTAACAAAAAACCCTAATTGTGAGTAGCAATGAGGTTCCCTTGAAACTGGTAATATCCCCCTAATGTGACATCAGAGAGCGGCAGGACTCAGGTGGGCAGTACTTAAATTTTCAAAGATACTGTCCAAATCACAGTTTTCACAGCTGCTCCCCCACTCAGAGGAAAGGGGGAAAAAAATGATTTGTCTCTTTGTGAATGTAGTGAAGCGTTGGCTTGAGATGTGTCCACTGATGGGAGGCTCAGTCCGATAGGCTGCAGTTGGAATAACACACTGGCACACGGCATGCAGAGCGAGACGCTTTTTCAGAGTGATCAACTCTGCAGGCTGAAGACATTTGTCATCCTAGATGCTTGGTGGTTTAATCATCTCTCTGCTGTTAAAAGCACGGCTTCATTTAAGGACAGAGTAGATTAAGAAAGTAAGGTTTTAAGTGGTGCTAATGATCGGTTCGTTCTGAATTTAATGAGACATGTTGTCACCGTTTTGTTGCAGATTGCCACTTTCTTCAGCAACAACTTGGACTTCTTCACATCACCCGGCTACAGTCCGAGAGGCAGCACAGTCGCACTGAACCCGCTGCAGGCGGAGAGTATGTTGGCCAACAAAAAGAAGGCAGCTGCCTACATCCAGGCCGTCAAAAAAGTTAGTACATGCTTTCATCTGTTGGCTTTTTTAAAAATTCACTTTGACTCTTTTTTACCACCAGACTTTGTATCATTGAGGTTACAAAGAGAGCATCTGTCATGTGTTTCTGAAACGCGTTCTAAACTATTCTCTTTAAAAAGAAAGCCTTGAACAAGTATTCAACTTTATGCTGGAGTTTTATTATTGTCCTGTCTTATTTTAACCAAAGGTAAAACCTTCCGAGCAGACACCGCCTTGTCTCCTCCCTGAGGTCTTTGTTGCACCCCTAGGGGGGCACAGACCCCAGGTTGGGAACCAGTGATGTACTGGTAGATGTAGCTACAGAAAGAGGAACAAGGGCTAAATAGAAAACACAAGGAAACCTTTAGGGCTCCGTACCGTGCCCAAGCACGCTTCAACGCTAAAGTCCAGTTCGTTTGACCAGTGTGACCGCTCTGTATCGTGCTCAGGCACGGTACACTTCCTTGGCTTTGGCACACTTCGGAGAGGTGAGCTTCAGCACGGTACACTTCATGCACGAGCACAAGCACGCGGGTACACAACGCTGACAGCCTTCATTACGGAGAAATCCAGAGTTTCATGTTTGTATCTGACTAACATGACACAATATAAGACACAAAGTAGCTGTCATGCTCTGTGTTGTTCTCCGATGTGCGGGCGTCCGCGTGGCCGAGTCCGCACGCGAGTCCGTGCGGACGCCCGCACATCGGAGAACAATTAATTAATTTATTGCTGTGTCTGATTAAAATGGCTTAAAATAAGCTGTAAAGTCAGTAAAGTAGCTGTCATGTTCTGTGTTTTTGCAGACGCGGACTCGACTGCGCGTCTCTCTCTCTCTCTCGTCCGCCTGTTTGTAAACTGAGCACGCTTCATAATAACATAAAGCGTGCATGTGTTGTATTACGACGTTATGTACAAGAGGTAATCGTGCTTAGGCACGGATAGTCCTGTGTAGTGTGACCGCGGGCCGCGCCGGCCAGTGGGGGAATGGCGCTGCGGGGGGGCAATCGTGCTTGGGTATAGTACGGTACAGATGGCCAGTGTGACCGCGCCCTTAGACTCTGATCGTAAAGAAGTGATGTTTTATACATTAAATCTTTTTTATCACTGTGTTGGAGACTTCATCTCCATCTCCATCGTCAGCCTGCTGTCGCTGCTTGGCGTCGTCCTCATCCCGCTTATGAACAGAGTTTTCTTCAATTTTAGTATTTGTATCAATGGTGTTTTTTGATGAAGAAGTGACCTTTCCCTCCTGCCTCTCTCTTGTGTTATTTCTTCTTTCAGCCCAGGCCTCAGTCCGTTCCTTACAGAGAAGCTCTGTCAAACCGTCGAATACTCACCAGCTCCACTGAGAGCAGAGAAGGTCTCAGCCAGCAGGTACCATGCCAACTCAAAAAACTGTGTCTATGAACCTTTATGATCATTTTTATAAAGAGGTCACATCTGGCCAAAGGCTACAAGCAGACAGACACGATGTCATGTGGAAAGTTTAACCATGTTTGAGTCAGTGTGTCAGCAAGGTTTGGTTCCCTAAAGTCAGACTTAGTTTTGTCAAGATACCAGATTTTTATTCCTTGGTGCAATTCTACTGAAAATCATACAACACCGATACCATGGCAACAAGGAACAACTCCTAGATGATTAGAATTTGGTAATTTCTTGTTTTTAATTATGAAACGATGCAATCAACTCCTGCACACTGTTGACTTTTAATTGCAAAGTCTTGGTACCGTGGCAGCTTTTTGTGAAAATATCTTTAAAGATCTGAAGTTTTTGAAGGCGTCAGCACTTTTCAAAACCTCAATGCAGCGTTATGAAGACATGGATATAAGTAAGAGATGGTTCTACATGCTGATTGTAACTTTAAAGTCGATCTGGATGGTTCCTCATAGAAATAAAGACATGCTGCTCTAACACTTACAGACATCTCGGTCTGAACACAGTCATGATGTCTCATTCCTGCTGCTCCTAAGGGACGGGGTGTGAGGGAGAAACTTTGACAGTGTGAGCACATATGCTGCAAGTTTAGTGTGTCCCCTTTCTTGTTTTCTCTTGTAAATGTGGCCGTATGAAACTCCTTAAATGTGTCACTTTTGCAGTTCTAAGTTTTTTTTATTCAAGCACTAAGTCATCAAGTGAATGTGTAAACACAAAGTTGATCTGTCCTCGGGGCGTCAGGTTTTGTAAGGAACAACCTATAACCCTGTGAATGAACATATACAATGTTACAATTCACTTAGTAGAATTAACATATATTATTTAATTTATATGATCATATACGCACGTTTTAATGTAAATACTGTAAAAACTCATGTTTACTTCAGCATCTCTGCACTACTCACCACTGCACTATTATCTTATATTATCCTATTTAGCCTTGTACATATTAGTTTTTGCTTATTTGTTTATTTTTGTGTTTATTGTTGTTATTTACTGTTATACCTTTGTACAAAGAGAGCACAGTTTACCAAAGTAAAATTCCTTTTGTGTTTAAGCACACCTGGCCAATAAAGCTGATTCTGATCTAAAGACATCAGGACAGCAGAATCACTTCCAATTGGCCAATGAATTATATCACTTTGCGTTTTCCTCTCCTCTCTCCCCTCCTCTCGTCTCCTCTCCTTTCTCCTTTCTTCTCTCCTCTCCTCTCCTCTCCTCTCCTCTCTCCCCTCCTCTCGTCTCCTCTCCTTTCTCCTTTCTCCTCTCCTCTCCTCTCTCATCTCTCCTCTCTCCTCTCCTCTCTCCCCTCCTCTCATCTCTCCTTTCTCCTTTCTCCTCTCCTCTCCTCTCCTCTCCTCTCTCCTCTCTCCTCACCTCCTCTCCCCCTTGGCCGCATGCAGGTGCAGCAGAGCCAGGAGAAGATCGCTCGGCTGGAGCAGGAGAAGGAGCACTGGCTCCTGGAGGCCCAGCTGGGGAAGGTGCGGTTGGAAAAGGAGAACCAGCGCATTGCGGACCTGGAAGCGCAACTCGCGGCAGCTCTGGGGGGAAGTCCAGACTCACGAACAGCTGCAGCAGCCAGCACGCTCGCACAGAGCCATGAGGAAGAAGAGACGGAGCAGAGAGCTGCAGGGAAGGAGACTACGCTCTGCACCAGCCTGGTACACTCACTACTTTGGCTGCCTGGATGTGTTAGATTTCACTCTCTGCCTGTGGCACTCATGTCTGATTTGCTTCAACAGAGGGAGTGTTAGCTTCTTTCTTTTTTTTCTTCCTCTTGTCTCTCCCACGCTAAGCAAGTTTTTCACTAATAAAACTCAGACTTCAAATGAGCTGAGGCAGCAGAATGAGAGAATAGTGTTGTTTATACAAGTTCAAATGTCGTCACAACCCAGATCATTTTGTCTCACTGCTGTTTGTTCTTCCTGTGTGTCAGCTTTTTGTCGTTGTTATCTCTTACATGACTAGTTTGTCCTTGCAGTGTCAACGCCCGTCTGTGCTCCGAGATAATTTTACAACATCCGATTTTTGATTTCCTTCCTCATATCTTCCTTTTCTTTTTTCTGTCGGTTGTCACCAGGTTGGCATGCTGTGCACAACACCCTCAATCGAAGATGTGAGTGTTCAAACACTTGATCAACATGCTTCCTTCTCCTGTTTCATTCCGTATATTTAAAAAGAGTATCATCATCTCCTCCATGTTGTGTCTGTGCCGCAGGTGGGAGACGAGGAGTCCAGGGAGCAGCTGATAAAGACTCACTACATGGCGAGGGTCGGCGAGCTCACCACGCAGCTCCAGATCTCAGACAGCAAAGCGGTGCACTTTCACTCCGAGGTGAAGCCCTCACTTGAATGTTTATCTCAATAACTGCGCTGCGTCTGATAGCGAGGCGCCGACCTTTTCAAAAGCGAGCATCCTCTTTTTTCTAACGACGCATGTCATCCCTGAAGAGTTATTAAACCTCTTACAACTTCCTCTTAGCGCCGCTTCCGTCTCTCACCTCGCTCCTTTCTTTAATCACTCCTCGACTATTTTTGTCTGCTCCTTTAATTTGTTTGAGAACAAAGAGAGCAGAGTCTGAACCAGAAGTTAACCTTGTTTCTTTGTTTCAACTCTTCCCTCTCCTTTCAAAAAAACGCTTCCTTCAGTCTCATTATTTCCAAGCGTCTCCTTCTTTCAAGGTGTCAGAAACTGACACCTTGTATTTTTAGTATTACGGTGAGGCTTGATCTGAATGTAGATACTTGTTAAAATGACATCCAGTCGCTGTGTGACTAACTGGCATGTCACTCATCCTTGTTTTTTCATCGCTGCGACAGGGATGCACCTGATGTTTGAGTCCATGTCTGGTTTATTAAAGTGTCACTTCTTTAAACTCTGCGTTTATCTTTTGGTGCCATCCACAAAATTCACCCATTACTCTTAAGAAATATCTCAGAGGAGTGCGTTAAGCCTTTTCAGGGGACAGCGGTTGTTTACACTCTGTTTTTTTCTTCCTTTCTAGTGTCGAGCGTTGGCCAAGAGGTTAGCCATCGCAGAAAAGTCTCGGGAGACTCTGAGCGAGGAGGTCAAACTGGCCAATCAGAACATCACACGCCTGCAGGTAAATGACCCCTAAGAGCTTCTTATCATATCTGTATCGGCCTCTTTAACACAAGAAGGTTTTTCACCCTTTACTCATGGTGTCTCTGTCGTACAGGACGAGCTGGCCACGACGAAGAGGAGCTACGAGGACCAGCTGAGCATGATGAGCGACCACCTGTGCAGTATGAACGAGACGTTGAGCAAACAGAGGGAGGAGATCGACACGCTGAAAATGGGCAGCAAGGTACACAGCACAGATTTCTACTTTGACTTTTGAGTTTACGTGAATTTTCCAAAAACAGAATTTACTACAAATCACAAGACAGACGGGACAGATACAGAAAATAATAAAAAACAACGACATGGCATGTTGAGTTTAGATTGATAAAACTTGGATGGCGTCTCAGTAATGCCAACTTAATTTACCACACAAGAAATGTTTCCTCAAACTAACTTTGGATCAGATCGTTGATCAGTCGAGAAGCAGTCAAAGAGGAGGAGCTCATTTCAGCTTCTGCCTGAAAATGTAAGTTTCAGCTGCTGTCTCCTTAAAGTATTTATATGTGATTTTTCACACTTAAATATAATATAAATCAAGTATATCTGAAAATAACTCTGTGAGTCATGACTGTCTACAATGGGTGTAACACCCGAGTCCCACTGTCTGTGATGTTTTCAGAGTTTTCAGAGTCCTATCTTCACTTTGTTTACATCGCCTGGACGGCCGGCTGACTCCTCCCCTCACGTATAAAAGTTGTTTAATTGAGGGACTAGAGAAAAGAAGAATAACATACTGTACTCACTGCTTAACTGTGTTTCTAGATCACGCTCATTTCAGGTAAATTTACATGCAGTGTGAAGTTACGAGCATAATAAAGCTGCAGGGCTACCAGGGGAGGGCTGCTCTCCAGCGCTGGTAGAAGAGAGTCCATGTACGAGGTTTCACCGGCTTACGCAGAGGCTTGACGCCGTCTCATGAAATTCTTGATTTCATATCGGGGAAATATCACATGATCTTCAGAACAAGCCGTTTAGCGCCCTCTGCAGACTCATCCCGGGATTACTCCAACATACGTTTACCTCATGATCTGAAACTTTGGCCACATTGAGTTTGGGCATCCAGCATTGTAACACTATATATGAGTTTTAAAATGGGGATCAGAAGAATAGGTCCACTTTCAGTATTTACTCATTCTTTCATCACAGGAGGTCGCCTCTTGATGCTGACATCGATATCAAAGCCTGGATAAATTAAAATATTCTTTATTATTATTAAACTTCTATCTTATCTTATGTATCCTGGTGCACACATCTGATGCACAGCAGTGCTCGAAGCGCTATATTTAGGGTTAAGGTTAGGGTTTATTAAATTCCTCATTCCACTGCTAAGCAGTCGGTCTTGACCCATTGAATCAAAGTACTTCAGAAGTTCAGTAAAGAGTTTCTTCTGGACTCGTGTCAAAGAGAGCTCCCACCTGAAAGATTCCTCAGAACTAAAACAGGAATCATTTATATTTCTTTATCAAAAATAGAGTTCAGAATCTAATGCCACATCCCCCTCTGTCTTATGATTAAAACAGAGGGGAGAAATATCTGCAGAAGAAGGTATTCGGGGGACTGGAGGGTGTAGGCTGCAAGATTTTAGAGAAATCCTCGTCTGACTTTCTGTTAGCCGATTGCACAAAAAGATTTTTCCCTTTTTGTATCCACAGGTTCAGACCATGCCTCCTCCCTGAACCCCGGTCCCTCTGTCTCTCTCCACCACTTACTCTCACTCTGTCGGTGTTGAGTTTGTTGTGAGACTGTAATCCTCTATAGAAGAGAGATATGAAATCTGTATCGCTCTGGAACTGAAGCGAAAAATAAGTCGATCACAGGCGCTATTGGATCAAGCAAAATTGAGATCGTTGGTGAAGTGTCTTGAGTTGTAAAAAGCTTTAAAAATGTTTGTGATGGTTCACCAGATGTAGCTTGTATAAGAGTTTTTTTCAGCTTTGAATAGATCGCTAATAATCCTGACACTTTAATCAATACAGCTTTGGCATGTGCTCAAACCCACTCCAGGGGAAAAAGTGCTGTTTTTCAAGGACTGGGCTGAAAAGCTGATGTGGATCCCGACCTTTCTGTGAACCCTTTATAGATCTCTGCTTTTTGTTCTTCAAGCCCTTCCTTTAAAAAACTTTTACCTTCTCTTGAAAACGTTGGTTAGGTGTCAGGTTTGTTTCTCAGCTGTTGCATCCTGTCAAATCTCTGAACAAAATAATCAGAAAGTTTTTTTCAGAGAGCGTGAAGGATCATTTCAGGTTTCCGGGCGGTGATATGTGACGTTGTTAAAGTTTCTGTCAGTTATGAGGTGGTCTGGGAGGTCAGCAGCGGTGGTGGTGGTTGAGGTTGTAGCCGGCCGGGCCTGATGGGAAAAGCACCTGCCGGAGCCATCTGAAGAAGTCGTTAAGTTTGAGGCCACAGAAATTGAGAGGCCTGATTTTGAGCGTGCGTGTTCCTGCATGTAGGCGCGCAGCGGGCTGCATTCTGGGAAGTCACACGACCCAACATGTTGGAGAGATGACTGGGAGGCCAGAGACCGGCCTCGGCATGTTTTAACACCTCTACCGGAGAGCGACTTACTGTCCTTGAATGCAACATGGTGTAACTTTGGGTTTCTTCTACAGAAACAAACGCTGTTTCTTTCTTTAAGATTTATTTTTGGGCTTTTTGTGCCTTTAATGGAGAGATAGGACAGTGGATAGAGTCAGAAATCAGGGAGAGAGAGGGGAATGACATGCAGGAAAGGAGCCACAGGCTGGATTTGAACCTGGGCCGCCCGCTTTGAAGACTACAGCCTCCATACATGAGGCGCGCGCACTAACCACTGCGCCACCAGCGCCCCTGTTTCTTTATTTTGTTGCAAGGAAGAATCTCATTCAATTGCCTCTGCTGATATTCTTTATATGCACGCTGCCTCGTCTTCACTGAACATGCTGGACTCGGTGTACTGGAGCTGTGTCTCTGTTTTTGGTGTCCGCACACATCATCATGTCTCGTATGAGAGAGTAGGCTCGTTGTCCTTGAACATTAGTACATCCTTCTTCATAAAGCCGTATGTTCTCCCTCATGTTCTTTAACTGACTCCTTTGGTCTCATGGACTCATCATGTATGAAACTCCTCGAGCTCGCTCTCTCTTTGATCAAAGAGCTTTTAGTGTTCCTGCTCCTTCATCTCGGTCTGAACTTGAGCTTTGTATTTGCTTAGAGGATTTTGAAGCGAGTATCGTGGATGATTTGACCCGTGTATGAACATGTTTTACTGCTGAACTCTCCTTATTCATAGACTGATGTAACTCTTGTTGGATGTGGTCTATTGTTGTTTGTTTTTATGGGATTTGTTTGTGCTGCTGTCTTGGCCAGGACTTCCTCGTAAAAGAAGATTTTTATATCTCAATAAGAGTTTTCCAAATTTAAATGATACTCAGCTTTTAGCACCATCTGATGTGATTTCTGTTTCTTTCAGGGAAATGCAAAAAAGAACAAAGGGCGCTAGAGCTGCCCGTCACTCTCTGGCTGCATCGGGCTTCACAAAGGGCGCCTTAAGAAGAGATCCGGTCTGTGGAGCCTCCAGCAGCGTCCTGCTACCAACAATCCCACCGTCTTAAACCACGGGGACGGTCGACGCCAGCCTCCGATTCCTCCTCCTGTCAGACGCTGGAGACACAAATGAACTGTGTGGAGGCTTGAACATGTTTCACTGAATCTTCTTTTCCCCCCTCCCTTCTTCCCCGACACAGCACCACTTATAACTTAACATGATTTGCTCCCAAAAATGCCGGAAGCTTCTGGGCCAACGCAGAGCGGGAGAGAGAAAAAAAACTTTCTCCAAAAAAACAAAAAAAAAAAGGGACAGAAGGAAGGAGGACGATAACGCTCACTGATGTCAACACTTGAAGACCTAACCCTGTTAATCAGTGTGCTCGTTTTTTTCCTGCTCGTCGTTCATGTGACAGATCATGAAACTGTCCAATCGTACGGCTCGTCTGTCAAAGCAGGGGAGCAGATGTTTCATGATGTGTGCGGCGGTGTGACTGTGGCAGGATACACACCATGTGAGTTTTGTTTTACACTTAGGTTTTTTAAATTCAATTAGAGATTATTGTGCAAAGAAGTTCCCATGCAGGGACCTCTAAACACCCCCCTAAAAAAAAAACACACGCATACATCACAAGCTTCTGAGAAGAAGGGCTTTAAAACCTTAACAAAGACACTTGAATTCATTCCTCTGGGAGTGGAGAAAGGAAAAAGAAAAATGTCTGCCTTGAAGCGCTGATTCAGTGTTTACCTGGACTAAAAAAAAAAAAAGGGCAGTGTAGACAAGTCGAAGCTCGTCAAACGGTGTCAGTCTGTCTCCTTGAAGTTACTCGAACAGTAGTTGTTTTTTATCACCAAAGGAAGTCTGGACGTGCACTTTGTGTGGCAACAGATTTCATGTCGTATTATGTATGGACTAAAAAGGGTTAATGTGAATATACATTCATTTTCAAATCATGATAGAATTGTACTGTATCATTCCTAAAGACAAACAATGTAAATATATACAAAAAAAAGACATTTATTCAGAGGTGAAATCTTTATTTTACACAAATCTGGGAGTTTGATTTTCTGCAGGTTTTTTTGTTTCATATATCCAGCGTTTGACTGATTCACGAGTCTCGGCAGAGTGCAGGTAAAGTTTACAGTCAAGTCGAACCTCGTCTTCGGCTTGTTGTGACACGAGTGGAAAATGAAAGCGAAAAAAAAAAAAAAAAGCCCAGCAGTGGTTTGCAGCAGTTCATTCAGACGTCTTTGTTTGCCAGTTTAAAACCTGCCAGCAAAACCTTTGAACACAAAGATTTGCCCCCTTAAATTGATTTAAAAAAGAATAATCCTTGTATCCTCACGATGTAACCTGTTGGGAAAGCACATTTCAATATGTGAATAAAATCAAAACAAAAAAGGCTTGGTCCACATTTTTTGTGTGTGTGTTCAGACTCACCTGCTTCATAATGATCCTTAAGCCTCGATGAGCTCACTTCTCGTGCTGCCTTCTCTGGGAGCTGCAAAGAAACCGGGAGATTAAATTGCCTGTAATTTAAAAAAAATAAATGAAAAAAAATGAAAAACAGCTTGTAACACACCCTGAGTCACCGGGGACAAAAGGCCACACCAAGGAATCGGACATATGAGCGCTTGGACGAGGACTGTTTGATGGCGTCACTTTGTTTTGGAAGGAAAAGCATGTTGTGTCATCAGAACTGAATTCATGATGCTTTCATGTACTCCTCGAGACACCCAGGGGTCAAAGATTTTAAAAGAGGCCACATCCGCCTCTTGTGTTTGTGAGTGTTGACGGGTACACTGAAACAAATAGGAACCACATATCGGTGGTTTTCAGTTTTTCCAAGTCCTGAAGCATCAGCGGAAAGAGTTTGCAGCGTTAAAGAGATGTCATGAAAGACGGTGGGAAAGTGAGCTGCAAAAATATATCCTGCTTTTTTTTAACATTTAGCATGTGTGGCAAAATGAAGCCAGGACAAGTTTTAACTGTTTATTTATTCAAATATAAAAAAAGAATAAAAGGATAAGAAGGCACTTAGTCTTCCTGAGCATGATCCCCTCTATAAGGGCCATCCATAGCTTAATACGTCATGACCATATATGGACATGCTGCATGCACTTAAAGTTTATAGTTACGTCTTGGTGACGAGTTTTATGATACACAACTTTTTAAAGCTTCAAGTAAAACATGATTAAAGCTCTTATATGTCCAAACACATGAGGCATATAAAATGAAAGCATTTGTGTATCAGTCATTTTTAGAAACATTAAATCTGTATTCTGAATTATTTACCTTCAGGATGTGTGTTCAGTGGAGTGGGAATTTTACTCATTGTCTACAGACTTTAAGAGGTACCAGGGGTCTAAATGAAATCCTTGAGGCTTCTTTTATTTATTTTTTTACCCCAAGACCAGACTATACATATCAATTAAAAATCATTTTGTGACACTGATTATAACCCGAACACCGGGAAGGTTGCAGCTGTAACCGGGGGGCCAAACCAAACTACAAATGGATTAAAGTTATTTGTTGTTTCAGGGGCGTTTTTCTTTCTTATCGCAGTGATGATGTGGAAAACTGGCTTATCAGTGGTGGTCTTGTACGGTCTGGATTTAAAATCTGGAGTCTGCCCAGTCTGAGACCGGGACAAGACCGAGTCGAAATGCTTTCAATTACGAGACGAGACTGAGACCTTCAAAAAGTACCCCAAAGGGTCTCATTTTCTACGGAAGAGGATCAGGGCCAGGCGTGAGAAATATAAAATGAGATGAGGACGATTTCTTTTACATCATGCACTTTGAGAAAAAAGTGTAAATGTGGAGAATAAAATTTAAATATAATTTCAAATATATATAAAATCAAAACGTTAACAAAATTGTGTTTCAACTTAACTCTCAACATTAAAAATGTTTTCTCATAATTGTATTTGAGATTTATTCTCTACATTTCGACTTTTGTTATATTGCGACATAATTCTCGAAACTGTATTTCATCTTTATCCCTGACACTGCAACTTTCTTTTCTCAACATTTCAAGTTTTTTCATGAAGTGCACAGTGGAAACAAAATCTTTCTTCTATTAAGATTTATTCCTCATGTCTGGCTCTAATCTTCTTCCATACAATTTCACCATTTCACACCACACAGCTTATTATTATTATTATTATTTCAAAACAGGAAAGACAACAGCCTGGTTTAAAAAAAAATACTAAAGTAAAAAGTCAGAATTACATTTGTTTTAGTAAAATGATACTGATAACAACGACAACAAGGGGTTACAGGAAGCTTTCAGTCTCCTGCAGGCTAAATAAACTAAAAGGACAACAATTCAAGTTTGCTCTTTTTTTTACGCGCTAGTCTCTCGATGTCGACATTTCCTACCGTCGTGAACGCAGCACGGCTCATTCCTGCAGTGTCCCGTAGTGGGACAGTCTGTGTTTTCAGTGTGTGTGAGTGTGTGTGAGAGTGTGTGTGTGTGTGTGTGTGAACTCGGGAGGGGAAGCAGCGCTGTGCTGTTCAAACTCCCAGGATTTACACTCTGCCATTTTGAGGAAAACCGGGCCGACATTAAACACAAGTCATGACCCGGATCAGAGAAGTCCATCCGTGAAACAGTGAGTACTTCTTTTACGCGTCCCCCCTCCGGCTCTGTTTGGAGAAAGCTGCGATAGTTCAGGTCACTTCTGGGGGGGGGGAGAATAAAACTGTTTTGATGCACTCTCTGTAAATGTGAACTCGGTCAGTGTTACGTTCAGGGGGTTTTCTGCTGACTATGAAACCAGTCCGGCAGAGTCCACAATGACAACTTTACGCAGACTTCGCAATCAAAACAAAGGCTCCAAAACTGACCCCAGAAGTGGGCCTCTCTCTCTGGCCCGGGTCCTGGGCCTGGCTCTGGCTCTGTTGTGGATGACAGCACGCTGCTTCTGTTTTCCTTTTCCCTCTCTCAGGGAAACAAAGTTGCTGTTTACCGCCCGGTAGCTCGTGTGTGTGTGTGTGTGTGTGTGTTGGTGTGTGTGTGTGTGTTGGTGTGTGTGTGTGTGTGTGTGTTGGTGTGTGTTGGTGTGTGTTTGGCGTTTGCTGCAAGAATGCGACGTTGCATTAATTAAACAGTCGAGTTGTTGTGTAAAAAAAAAAAAAAGGATCAAATAGATTTTTAAGGAGTAGATGTGGAACAGAGTTCATTTTTTAAGTGTTTTTTTTTTTTATTCATGAAAACAATCTAAATATTTGTGTCCTGTCCTCCCCGGTGAGCTCTAAACTGTTGTTACGCTGATGTAGGGGAGACCGGGGACCATTGTAACAAATCCCTCCAATCAGAGAAGGCACTCATTCCGCACATGCGCAGTAAAGCCAAATCATGGCACATCACAAACTGCAGGATTTAATAAGATCAGAGGCGCTGCTCGTCAACAGGTAACAGCTCGGGGCGCCAAACGAGTAAGGGGGGTTCACAAACGTAAACCAAAGCAGTAGTCCAAAATGTGCTAATTCTGCAATGACAGTAGGAAACCTCCCTAAAGGGGCCACATCTGACTCACTCGCTCTCGTTGCCTTGTTAATCGTTGCATGCATTATTGTTTTAAAAATCAAAGTTTGTCAATGGAAGTCGGCAAAGAAAAATAAGGAGGAAGCGCCCGGACGCCCCAACAGACTCTAGAATCGCCACTGACTAAGATTACCCTGCCCGACGGAGGAACCCCCCACCTCACCTGACCTGACCTCACCTGACCTCACCTGACCTCACCTGACCTCACCTGACCACATGTAAACAACGGAGCCAGCAGTTAGATTTGTAAAGCTGAGAGGAAAAATAAACACAAGAAATCAACAAGTTTTTAAATCTCAAAGATGTTTGATATAAATCATGATGTACTCGACGATCTCACAGCAGATCGGGGACGTTAAGATTTGATCTCTATATAAGACTCACACTACGAGATAATCTGTTAAGATAAACGGTTACCTGTCTATGACATCATCAGGAACGCCCCCTGAAGTCTGGATTTCTGACTCCAAAAGTCTGAGGAGCTTCAGCAGCTTAAGTTAAGTTTAAGCTGTTCACTAAAGTCTTTATTATCATCTTAGTTTTGTTTCAGTGTCATTAAATCGATCACACCGATACGAGGACATGTTGTCATGTTACTCTCACACGCTAATGGTCATGAAGCTAACAGGGAAGCTAACAGGGAAGCTAACAAAACAAAGGGAGCGACCATGTTGCCAACTCCTGAGCCAAATGAAACTTCTTCTCCTCCTTCTTCTTCTCCTTCTTCTTCTCCTTCTCCTCCTTCTCATTCTTCTTCTCCTCCTTCTTCTTCTCCTCCTCCTTCTCCCCCTTCTCCTTCTTCTTCTCCTCCTTCTCTTTCTTCTTCTCCTTCTTCTTCTCCTCCTTCTCCTTCTTCTCCTTCTCCTCCTTCTTCTCCTCCTCCTCCTTCTTCTCCTCCTTCTCCTTCTTCTCATCCTCCTTCTCCTTCTTCTTCTCCTTCTTCTCCTCCTTCTCCTCCTCTTTCTTCTTCTCATCCTTCTCCTCCTCCTCCTCCTTCTCATCCTTCTCCTTCTTCTCCTCCTCCTTCTTCTTCTCCTTCTTCTCCTTCTTCTCCTCCTCCTTCTTCTTCTCCCCCTCCTCCTTCTCCTCCTTCTTCTCCTTCTTCTCCTCCTCCTTCTCCGCCTCCTTCTTCTTCTCCTCCTCCTTCTCCTTCTTCTCCTCTTTCTCCTCCTTCTCATCCTTCTTCTCCTTCTTCTCCTCCTCCTCCTCCTTCTCCCCCTTCTCATCCTTCTCCTCCTCCTTCTTCTCCTTCTCCTTCTTCTCATCCTTCTTCTCCTCCTTCTTCTGCTTCTCCTCCTCCTCCTTCTCCTTCTCATCCTTCTCCTTCTCCTCCTTCTCCTCCTTCTCCTTCTTCTCCTCCTTCTTCTCCTCCTTCTTCTCCTCCTCCTTCTTCTCCTCCTTCTTCTTCTCCGCCTCTTCTCCTCCTTCTCCTCCTCTTCTCATCCTTCTCCTCCTCCTCCTCCTCCTCCTCCTCTTCTCCTTCTTCTTCTTCTCCTTCTTCTCATCCTTCTCCTTCTTCTTCTTCTTCTTCTCCTCCTCCTCCTTCTTCTTCTCCTCCTCTTCTCCTCCTTCTCCTCCTCCTCCTCCTCCTCCTTCTTCTCCTCCTCTTCTCCTCCTCCTCCTTCTCCTTCTTCTTCTCCTCCTCCTTCTTCTCCTCCTCTTCTCCTTCTCCTCCTCCTCTTCTTCTTCTTCTTCTTCTTCAGTAAACTGCATGCTTAGAAAATCAGGGGATTTTTTTCTGCAGCCAAGAAAGCAACCAACTTATTATTAAACGTATTAGTTTCCAGTCATGCTTTCCTGAAGTGGAACAAATCTCTACTCTAAATGCAGGCGGCTCACACAGCTTTGTGTTTTTATTCGGTGTGTTAAAGAAGTTAAGGAGACACAAACTGCAGCTTTCTCCTCTGCTTTTTGTTTTGACAGGAGAGCGGACGAGTGGAGTTCCAGCTCCGCTCTCGATTACAGAGTCGCTGTGGTCACAACAGCAAAATAAACGGGGGCAGTAGTCTCACTTTATTTATATATTATTCCAGGGAACGAGATCTCTTCCTCAGTGTGAGAATACAGGAACCATCCCGGGGAATCCAACAGGAAGTCGTCCCATTTAAACAGGAAGCATCTGTCGTCTGTCAAGGAAAAAGATCAGCTGTTTTATTTTTAACCCCTCAAAGTTTCCCTCTCAGTCGTCGTATGTCAGGCGTCATGAAGGGATGTAGTCGATGCAGTAATTAGGACAGAAAGGCCAAACGACAGGAAGCCCTCCTGACAATGGATCCATCTAGAAGTTAATAATCATTAACATCACTGGCGTGACGAGAGAGGTCACGTTGGGGTGAATGCAGAGCTGCAGCTTTTCTCTCAGATCCACGTTGGTATCATAGCTCGAGGTTTCTGTTCCTGTTTGTTGTTATTCAAAACTCCTGATATCCTCATGTTCAATCATGTAGCAGTCATTGTAATGTGGTCCGTTTGGAGTTTAGTTTTCTCTTAGAGGCTGTAGGACCGTCGTACTGTAAAGAGCCCAGAGCAAAGTACTCGACCCGTGGAGGTTTTTCGATGTTTTGTAGGGATTTTTAAATTTTTTATTTAACCAGATAAAGAACCCATTGAGCTCAGGATCTCTTTCACAACGGTGACCTGGCCAAGAGGTCAGCAGCACATGTCAAAAGAACAGTTACAATGAAGTGACAGTACAGATTAACAACACAGTGTTTTCAATAGTGCGGGAGCTGTGACACAACAATAAAACAACAATTTAAGATTTTAAAAACACAGGCACTGTTCAATGGTCTCACGCTGTCTGTCCCTCATGATAGAACGGAAAGCTCCAAGTGGAAGTCAACGTTTATCTGTTTGTGCTGCGTCGGTTTCATGGTGCCGAGCTGTAGTATTCTCAACTGCTGACTTTTCACACACACATGAAAATATGTAGATAATTACAGGAGGACTGCCTCAGACGTTCTCCTGTCCACACATGCAGCTCACAGCGGGAGACTCTCCCTGTCAGATGGGGGGGGGGGGGTCAGGCCTCAGGACCCACCTCCAACCTTTCATGAAGAAATCGCGCCCCGAACTTCAGATATTTTTCAACCCAATCAGATTTGTTCAGTGAAAGATTGTGCAGTTTGAACCTCCGACAAAGAAACAAAACTAACAAGCAAACATGTTAAAAAAGCGCTTCATTGACTTTTTGACACTTTTTTTTAGGCGCACATTGGCGACCCACTGAAAATGGCTCCGCGACCCACTTTTGGGTCCCGACCCACTAGTTGAGAAGCACTGCTCTATATGACGCTATAATGAGAATCCTACGATTTCTACAATTCTACAATTCACTTATCAGACTCTTTTATCCAAAGTGACGTACATCAGAGAGTAAGAACAACACAAGCAAGGATCTAGAAAAAAGGGAACAATGTCAGTAAGAGCAAACGATCAGCTTTGAGTCTGATTGGACACACAGGTGCTGACAGGAAGTGACCAGAGGCAAAGCACAACATTGAGGGCAGTTCTTGAGAGCTCTAATCAGTATAGAAACCATCTTATAAGTCGTCGTTATCAAACAAAAACCATCGTCATTACCATCATCATCATCAATAATATGGAGACCATCATCAGAATATTTTTCTTTATATAAATGCTACATGTAGTTAAACAGAATCTCAATATGAATGAGAATTCTTTCACAACTCTCTGACATTTTATAGGCTTAATGATTGATTGATCGTAAAAATAGTCCGCAGATGAATCATATATGAAAAAGGCGTTAGGTGAGAGGAAGCTCTCTGATTGGCTGTTGGGAGGTTTCATTTCTCTCCAGCTCTCCTCTCAGGTTCAGTAAAGCCCCTTGAGCATGCCGCTGTAGTCTCCATGCTTTCACCCATTAGTGCGGTTTCTCCTTATTTGTCTCCTCCTCCTCTTCTTTTCTTATTTCCACTAAAAGACCAAGAGCTGACAACGCCAGCGCCATTTTCTACTTTTTATCAGACATTATTCTCCATTAGTAGACGACCTGTAATAGGTTTTATTAGTTTGTTCAACACACAAAAAAAACAGCAAAAGTCTTTTAAATTTTCAACTGTGGGAAAGTCCAAGTGCACCAATACTTCCGCAGCCTCTATCAGAGTGCTGATTGACCTCTTTTAAAGCTGACTAATGCATCTCTTTGGCAACATGGTATGACTCACTTTGACCCAGTAATTATGATTTCATGATTTTGCACGAGGTGTGTATGCTATTATGGCTACGCTGGGGTTTGGAAAGTGCAGAAGTTCATGTGAGTATATAATTATAAATCTAAAAGCTGAGGGGCTGCAAGAGATTCTCTGTTTCTCTTTCTGTAACTCAAACCTTTCTTCACATCCCGACTCTTAGCATGATAATAACATCGACAAAGAAAGTTAAAGATGGAGTCAGTAGAAATGTTGTAAACACAACATTCAAACTGGGCCCCTCCTCCTCCTGGACTCATCGCCCCCAGATGTAGGACTTAGCGTGTACTGCTTGTACCTACGCTGGAAGCTAACACACGCTAGCACGAGCTAACCACTGGTGTTCAGCGCCTGGCTGTCCAACAGGAAGTAGACCAACTCCACGTCTGCAGGTTAAAGCCAACACAAGGTTCACCCTCGTTTTAGAACGAGCTTTATCCGCTTGGCGTTTCGCCTCACTGTGATAATAGTTTTTCTTCTTTGCCGCTACGTCCACGTACGTCATATTTGCTGGTTTTAATCGGGTCCAATCGCTGAATTGTCACCACTCCTAAACTCACCTGCTGTGCTGTCATTGGCTGGAGGAAACACACCAGCTCTGCCCAGAAAAGTCAACCAAAACAAACCAGAACAGTAAAATCCAGTGAGAGGACAGAGTCTCTGCGGACATGTACGGAGGCCCATGAGGGACGATTGAGCTGCTTTACTTTTTTAAAAGTTTATTTTTTAGGTCAAAGCTTCTGACTCAACCTTTAAACTTGTAAAAGTGATTGCTCAGACTTGTTTTTTTATGTTCACCTAATTACTGTGACAAGCCTTTTTTTTTAATCCCCAGGCTTCCTTTCTGAACAGTCATAAATAACCAGGTCCAGGCGTATACCAGAATTTACGACCCGTAAATCTGCAGCGTTTGTGAAAGTTGATATAACAACATTAAGATAATATTTGTTGTCAGTTGACACACAAATACAGCGGTCTGGTATTTCCTGTGTGCAGAGCTGCCTGTCCCAGAGGAATGTCAGGAATGTATTCTTTTGTCCTCTGATTTAGCAGCTTCTCGTAGAGAGAGGGAGAGAGAGAGAGAGAGAGAGAGAGAGACCCAGGAAGAGACGTCAGAGTGGAAATGAGTCTGAAAAACTGTCAGTAGTCACCCCCCGTGGAGATCTCATCCTCGTCTGCGGCGGCATCTTTGAACCAAAAAGCTGTGCGATTTTAGTAAGTCAGAAGCGTAGGAGTGAACTTTGGGAAAAGTCTGCTATCATCGCCTCTCATTAGAAATGTGTTCCCATGTTTGACTGAAGACGTGTCAATCTTCTACCCCAAAGCAGAGCCCCCCCCCCCCCACTTCCCCCAGTTTTATTTTTAGCAGGAGGAGCTGCCCGCTGGATATCTTTATGCGAGTCATCTGTGATCTTGAAGGGAGCAGGGCTGTAATTTAGACTCTCTGCCTTCAATTATTGTTTTCAAGTTGTTTTTTTTTATGGTGAGATGAGGCTTCGGCGTTTTTGAATGTGGTTTTCTCCTCGGCCTCTGATGTGTGATGAGCGGAGCTGCCAGCACGTCCAAATACAGGCTGTGATTGACTTGTGGGAAAATGAAATGTAAGATTACAACAGCTTTAATATCTGACCCTGAATAAAACACTAAGTCAATAAAACGTGTAATTAACTTTGGATGTTTTGTAGTTTATTAAATTCTTGACATGGTTAGATCTAAGAGACCTCATGGGAGTCGCTTTCGCTACTGAAAATATCAAGAAAGTTTCAGGCGGGCGGCCTCGGAAATCTTCCTGATCTGGTTGTTCACACATGGACATCACAGTGAGAGACTGTCCCTGTCAGGCGGGAGGTGTGTAGGGGGTGAGAGGGGTCTCCTGAGGCAAGACCAGTCATGACCCTGTTACTGCCAGTACCTCCAAAGTCGGTACAGAATGGGGGATCACTTCTTCCACGACCTTCATACTGCAGGCTAAACATCACAGGGGTGTAAATATTTTTATTTCACATATATTTTTTTTTTTTGAAAATTTGGTTTAAAAGATCCAACTTTAGCTCATGGAAATAAACTTCTAAAGAACTTTCAGACTCGATAAAACTCCTGAAAGACTTTCCTGGAGGAGCTGTATTATATTTGTGAACGCAAACAGCCACATTTTTAATTCAGACTTCATCCTGAGTTTCTCCTCGTCTGAGTGAGCTGAAGTGAGAACACAGCAGGATATTCTCTGGAGAATTCACGTCGAGCCAATAGGAGGGGGGGAGTGAAGTTTATATACTGTAAGTGCTGCACGTTGTCTGCATGCGACCGCTACAATCTCCATGCAAGTAAACAAACGGCTGCATGTTGATGTTGTCATTCTGTTGGACTACAAGTAGCATTTATATAAAGACAGATATTCTCATTATAGCGTCGTGTAGCGGACTCTGTAGCTTCGTCCTCTACTTCTGCATTGTTTTTTTTTATACGTCAGGTCTTACCTCAGGAGACCCCCCCCCCTCCAGTCTCCAGCTGTGAGGTGCATGTGTGAACAGCCAGGTCAGGAGAATCTCCGGAGCAGTCCTCCTGAAATGATCTAGATTTTTTCAGGAGTGCAGATGTGAAAACGGCTTTAGAGTTTATTAACCCGTCTGGTTTCTTTCTTCGGTCTTCGATCATTTTCAGGCTCCTTCTCATTCATTCATTCATTCATTCAACCTTTATTTATACTCGAAAGATCATTGAGAGGCAAACCCCCCTTTACAGTGACATCGAGTCATTCCAGAAATAATCAGAAAACAGACATTAAATCAAAAAGAAAAACACAGGACAGATATTACAAGACTGCTAAAATCAGTCTAAAAAAGGCTAAAATGTTCTAATGTACTGTCTCCAACTGGCCCCATTCACAAGAGATTAAACCTTCATGAATCCTGAAACATGATCATATTGTTCAGCGTTCATTACAGCGTGCGTCCTCTCTTCTGTTTGGCTGCATTAAAATCGTTGTTCTTCAATTATTCCCCACTTTCTCTCGTCGTGTAAGACGGACACTCAAACGTCTTCTTCACATCTCAAAGCAGAGCGGATCAAAACCCCCTCGTCTTCCAGAGGTTCCCCTCGCCCTCACACGCTGACGCCGCTCTGAAGCTTTCCTGCAGTCCAAGCCGGGTCTCTCGCTTCTCTCCACGCTGCTTAATGAGGCGGGATCTCCGCACGCCACGGCCAACGTTTCTCACTCGCATCTTAAAAGCAGCCTCACGATTAAATATTTAGACTCCGCTCGGCTCAAAGGCCAGTTTGTCTCAAGCTATATTTGGGAAGAAGAACATCCCATTTCCATTACAAGACTTTGAAACTTCCCAAACTTTCATCCTTAAAACTCCTCATGAGAAGAGTAAACATCCTTTTTTTAAAGCAGCTCTTCAAAACAAATCTCCTCTTATTATTTCATAATAAAATCCTTTGGATCACTTTGTCAGAACTTATAGCTACAAACATGTTTCCTCCTCTTGAGTAGAATCAGTTCAAACAGTTTGACAGAGTTTTGTCTCGTTTGTTCTTCAGAGTTGAAATGAGAGAACGGGTCTTTATAGTTCACCTCTCGTGGTTTTGTTACCGATAACAAAAAAGAATCAAAAGGATTGCACAATGTTTCCTGCCTCTAAACCAACATATCAAGAGGCGTATTCTTTTACAAGCCAAGAGTATAAAAAGTGTTTTTATACTGTGCACTTTTTTAGTTTCATTTTCAGAATCAAAGAAAATGAAGAGTACAGTCATGATATCAACTCTGTGACAGAACTGATTCATGTTTACTACACATAAAAAAAACATCCAGGTAGGATCTCATTTGACTCAGATTTGACATTTTCATGTTTTTTTCTGCATATTTGGAAACATAAATGAACATTACAGGGGGGAATGCGTGCGTTCAAAATGTAGTTTTGTAGTTTTCAAAGAGAATAGAATAGAATAGATGTTTATTGCCATTTGCACAGGTACAGTACAGGTACATTGGAATTTTTGTGCGTTTCTCCCTGAGTCAGCTTCTACAAAAAAAGTTAAAATTATATATAAAACAGAATATAAGAAGAAGAAGAGTAGAAAAGTACAAATAAAATAAGAAATAAAACAAGTTGTAGTAACAGCTAAGTAAATTAAAATAAACTGTACAGAAGCTTTCGATTTTTAGAAAGTCCAACCCCATAGACGGGTCTTTTTTTAGATCTAGGGTAGATCTATTACCCAGAAGTAAATTAAGACTCTGGTTCCTGCGGTCGAGATTCACATCGTTCCTAAATAGTCCCGGGGGAAAAGTTTGGTTGTTCACTCTTGAGCAGTGATCCTTTTAGCCGGGAGCTAATGGAAATTGTTGTTTATTTGTCCATAAACAAAACATGATGATCTGGGACTATAAATATCTGTAAAGGTTAAATATGGGGCCGTCCTAAATAGTTTAATCTGCCAAAATGTGCCCTGGCGGAAAAAAAACGTTTGGGAACCAGCTGGTTTAAGGCGATGTTGACTGAACTGTTGAGATGTTTCCGGGTGGAATAGAGAGACGACACACTGTCCTCCATGGGGAGTACCATCAGGTCGGAAACTGCCAACGAGGATGTGCAAAATGAACTGTGGTTAAGAATCCCCATTAGATCGATTTACAGCAGAAACAAACATGTGTACAGCCTGCTTGAAAACCATGACGTTAGTATCAAAAGCTCTTTATTGGTAAAAACTGTACAGGTGTTTCAGACTCATCTGTTCAGATTTTTTAAGAGTTATACCTTAATCCGCATGGTAAGGGGCGTGGCTAAGTTGACTGACAGGTGGGCACGTTGTAGCTGTTTGTCAGGAGGTTTAAGGCCCGCCTCAGCTCCGACTCTTTGCCTGTTACTCGACTGATCGAGAGTTAGGTGGAGATAGAATTTCCAAGATGGCCGACAGCCGGCGTTGACCTTCATACATATCTTGGGTGACATCACTGAGACTACGTCCATGTTTTACACTCTCTGCCTTAAATGAAAATCCTGTCATGAATTATGGGGAAAACTTTCAACAACAGGCTTCACAGCAGAAATACTGATTAGATCATATCGCTCGATCGTTATTTGAAGGAACATCTTATGTGGTTTCTTTGTTTCTTACAAATATGTCAGTGGGCTTTAAATGAATGAGAGACGTCTATAAATCCAGATTATACTTTTCTGATCGTGGACTTTGAAGACAGTTTAGATAATAAATGTTTGCCCCTCTATTCTCTGAACGTTTACAAATCAACAGAATCTCTACTCTGTGGCGTCACTGAGAGAAAAAAATCGCTTCCTTCCTTCAGCTTTTCCATCAAATGAGCTTCGCTTAATTGTGGTGTTAACACATTTAAACGTGTTCCAGGTTTTCAAGGTCAACCTCTCATTACATTTTAATGGAGCACCTCAAGGAAAGATGTTTTATTTATATCCCCAAGAGTGCGCTCTCTCTCTCTCTCTCTCTCTCTCTCTCTCTCTCTCGTCTTTCTGCAGAAAGGATAAGTGGACTTGTTTAAGCTTTCAACTGATGCGTTTAAGAGCGTGTGTGTGGAATATCTTCAAATTGACTTTAACGCTGTAGCTTGAAATATTTTCTGATTATATATTTTTTGCCTTGCAGAGGAGAAGGCCTCTGAAGTGGGGGAAGGAGTCAACCCACGACAAAGGGAGGGATTCTCGTTTGAACCGGTTCCTCGGTCCTCTTCAGCCATGTGTTCCACAAATCACTCAAACTGGGTCACGTTTGAAGACGACAGCACGCCGCCGCCGCCGCTGTCGTCTCCTCAGAAGCCCCTGCAGTCGGCGGGGCTTATCAAAGCGTCGGTTCCGCGTCCCAACGGTCTGAAATTGGTGCTTCCTCCAATCAGAGATACCTCCTGGAGCTTCAACAGTTCACTGGAGTCCCCTCGGAGCCACTCGAGTCTCAGTGGGAGTTCCTGTGTACCGTGTCGCACGCCTTTTTGCACTCCTCCCGTGAGCGGCGTTCCCAGCAGCGGGTCCCCGTTCCACTCCAACGCACGGGAAAAGAACGACTTCTTTCGGAGTATTTCCAGCCCTTCGACCGCCTCGGCTCCCTCTCCTGCACCGGAGGCCTTGAATCAAACCAGCAACGGACCAAACCCTTTCCCTTCTTTCCAGGGAAACTCAGGACACTTGAACCCCTTCTGGGACGGATCCAGATCCAGATGCAGCGCCGACGCCGACACTTCCTCCTCCTCCTCCTCGGACTCGGAATCCAACAACAGCCTGCCGCGATTCTTCATCCGGACCAAAGATGGCAGCGAGCCCTCGCGCGACCAGCTCCAGAGCTCCTTCTCCTCCTACGCTTGCGACAAACTCGAAGGCCTGCGAGCGGACTCGGACCAAGAAAACGAGACCGAACGAGACGGAGGAGAGAGGCGGCGGCTGAGCTGCAAAAACGAGGTGCTGAGCGAGGGTTCGTCTCGGTTTGTTCCCCGCGGACTCTTTTGTAGCCAGAAGAGAGACGGCTGGTCTGTCATGCTCAGGATCCCCGAGAAGAAAAACCGCATGTCTAGTCGGCAGTGGGGGCCGATCTACCTGCGCCTGCAGCCGGGCGGCGTCCTGCAGATGTACTACGAGAAGGGCCTGGAGAAGCCGTACAAGGAGTTCCAGCTCCTCCCTCACTTCAGGCTCTCCGATCTCAAACTGGAAAGCCACGGGGAGCCGCGCAAGGTGCTCACGCTCAAAGTGGAACATTACTCATACACGGAGAAGAAACGCTTTCACCCCAAGCTGGAGGTGAGCCACGAGGCCGAGGTGGATCAGCTGCTCAAGTTCGGCTCCACGGCGCACGAGGACATGGAGGACCTGGTGGTCTCCATGGAGGAGGAGATCTTCAAACTGGGCGTGCCCCACCAGCCGAGGAAGCACTACGAGGAGCAGGAGCTGTCGCTGCAGATCACCGACCACATCTGGGTGCGGCTGGATAAGAGCGGGGGGGTCGTGGAGCGGACCGCCCTCACGCAGATTCACTGTTTGGCGTTTCTGAACGGACTCGGCGACTGTTTCCTCGCCCTCAACGACCTCCGGCTGCTGCACTTCGACTCCAGCTACGGCTCGGAGGAGGAGCTCTGGATGGAGATAATCGACAACCACTTCCACCGGTGCGTGAACGAGACGGAGTTTCAGCGGTCGCGGCTGATCAAGTTCTCGCCGCCGGACGCCTGCAGGGTGGAGCTGATGCGGTACAAGACTCTGCACCTGGGCTGCACGGAGATTCCCTTCACCATCAAAGCCGTGGTCACGGTGCAAGGCGCCTACGTCGAGCTCCAGGCCTTCCTCAACATGTCCACCCCCTTCCTCTCCTCCACGGGGGCGTCGGACGCCAACCCGCTGTGCGAGAACGTGGTCGTCCGCGTGCCGGTGCCGGGCGACTGGGTCAAGGTGACGCACTCTGTGGCCTTGCTGCGGCAGAGGTCTCTGAAGGCGCGCATGAACAGGAACGCCTGCTTGGGGGCCGTCGGCGCCCCAGACTCGCAGCCGGTCATGCAGGTCACTGTCGGGACTGTGAAGTATGAGAATGTATACTCGGCCGTCGTGTGGAGGATCGACAGACTGCCTGCAAAGAATACAGGTATACCTCTGGGATATGTATGTGGAACTCTAAAGTTAAAAAATGCAAGTCTCAAATGACCACCTGTGATCGGATCTCACTTCCTCGCTCTATATGCAAATACATATTTAGCAACAATCGTCTTCATTAGCCCATAAAAAAACCCCTCAATCATCTCAGCAAAGACAGAGGGAGAAAGGGAGCGTAACTGATGAGTGATAGAGGGGAGGGGCTAAATATTGATTTGAGAGTCTCTATATATTTAAAACCTTTATTTAAGTTTACCTGTTTAAAGGCTTTATATGTGATTTTTTTGATCCAGCAGATGTCGCCCTTGAGCACCAGCATGAAACCAAAACAACTCGCGCTGCATTGTTGTGTTGTGTTGTGTTTTTTTCAACCATGCACCGCTGAAAATGTCTGAATATTTCAATTCAAATAACTTCATTTATGTGTTAGGAATGTAAGTTGTGTAAAAGATCAGTGTGCACTCAGCTCATATTAATGACAGCACACACTCAAACCACACACACACGTCACATTCAACTTTAGCTTTCAAGCCATAAAAAAAATGATGCATGACAGATTAGTGATACATGACGCTGAAAATTGTAGGGTTAAAAATGAACAAACATCCAACTTGCAGAACAGATTCTCCGCTGAAATCTTCCTCCGTTGCTTTCACACATCCTTCACAGCGAAAAAGTTTTCCCTATCGGACAGGGATCAATGCCTTTGTCAATGCTACGAGTGGTAGAGACTGAAGCAGCTTCATTACGTGCATGACAATCGTACCATTCACGTGCCTGCTCGCTCGCTAGTGTTGACATTTCTTGAATAAGGTTAGCTGCATTCATACACAGAGCTATTTAAAGTTTTTTTTTACAGAATTTAAAACAGAATATTCAGAACGGTAAGAGGATTTAAAGAAAAGAGATGAAGCTAAAGTTAGACAATAAAATACAAAAAATATACTCAATTAGATACTTCTTTATAAGAATACATATATATTATATTCCCATAGACATAAATATGTTCCATCCATCCATCGTCTATACTGCTTTTCCCGTTCAGGGTCATGGAGGGCCGGATCTGATCCTAGCTGCATTTGGTCGAGAGGCGGGGTTACACCCTGAACTGTTTAAAAGTACCAAATGTAGAAAATGCAAAAATGCTTCTTTTGTGCATTCACACTTCAGACCGTCCACTTCTGCTCCCTCAGGATGCATGTTGATACCAGGTGTAAACCAGGTGCTAGCTTCTCGTGCATGTTTACACCATGTTTGTCTTTCAGTGCCGCAGCTTCTCTAACAACAAGCGACCTTTTGTTTTGTCCTCTGCTAGCGGTGGATCACCCACATTCATTCTCCTGCAAGCTGGAGCTGGGATCCGATCAGGAGATCCCGAGTGACTGGTACCCTTTTGTCACCATGGAATGTGAAATTATGGGCGCCGTGGTGTCACAGACCAGGGTGAAGTCACTGGGCACCGTGAACGACATCCAGCCGCAGAAACATGTGACCAGCTGGACTCGCTATCATTGTCAAGTAAGATGTTATGTCACTGGAGTAAGGTCGTCGGAATGTGCAATACTTCAATACTTTACAATACCACGTTTTAAAGCAACATCTGCATTAGTTTAGTGATCGATCGGATTGAAAAGAAATGCAGCTGTAAAGAAACAAACTCATTTTCAGCCATATTTTGAACCCACATCTTCCTGAGAGCATGGGCCCCTCTTCAAATGTAATTGGCCACCCCAAATTCTTACCTATGATTGGTCATTTGCCATTTGGAGTCAGAGGCACTCCACCATTCAGCCTGTGATGCAACAGGCAGCTTTGTTTGCAATTTGTGCTTGAAGAATTTAAGCTTGGAAGATGGACAGTATAAGTAGGCGTTATCTTGGGTCTTTTCAAAAGTTGATGTGATGAGTGCAGACACAAGGGGTAAATTAATGCTCTTTTATTCATGTGTGTGCACAGGAAATTCAGGCCCCCCCTGCACAAGTCTAGTTGGGGCCACCCCGGTCCAGAAACTCTGGACACACTCTTGACTGAAGAAAATTCAGACAGGAAACAAAAATTAAGCAGTTTCTTTACTTGCTAGGAGAAAACACTGATCGCACGCTCTACAGTGCACCGGTCACAGATGATTATCAGTCAATCAATCATCAATCAAACTTTATTTATATAGTACCTTTCAGACAAATTCAATTGCAGTTCAAGAGTTCAGAAAAGATGATTGACAAAATCATTGAGGGACTAATGCACACATCAAATGACATCATCACCTCTCCTACTCACTCGTGTTACATTTTTCCTGAACATTTCCTGCCGCCTTCTCACATCTGCTCACCCCGACTTCAGTCTAAAAATGTACTAGGAGTGCTGACAAGAAAAATTTCAGTTAACAAGAGAGTGAAAATATGGCTGTTTGCATTCACACATGCAGCTCTCTCATTGTGCATGTAGTAAAGCACCAGATGTTTCTAACAAACACAGCAGGGGGGGCACTGTCTAAAATGCACAAAAAAAACATGTTTTTTTCTTTATTTGGATCCCAGTTAGCTTCAGCACAACGAGAAGCTTTTCTTCCTGGTGTCTGCACAAGTATCAAAACATTGTCAATGTTTTTGTGCAAGTTTGAGAGTGTGCAGTTTGCATGCCATTTTTTATTAAAAAAAGAAAAGTGTCCGATATTAGGTGTCTAGGACCTTCTGTTTTTGTCATTGTGATATCGTTTAATTTTTCCTGATATTGTTTTGAAATGTAAAACTCGGGTATTGTGACAATTATCATGCACTGAACTAAATTTGGAGGAAATTAAGATCTTCATGATAAGTGCAAATTACCAGTCTGTTACAGGGCGGCTGTGGCTCAGTGGTGGGGTCGGTCGTCTCTCTGGGAGGTTGGTAGTTCGATCCCTAGCTCCTGCAGCCACATGTCTTGTCCTTGGGCAAGGTGTAGGTGTGACCTGCGGTGTGGAAACGCTTTGAGTAGTCAGAAGACTAGAAAAGTGCTAAACAAGCTCAAGTCCATTTACCTTTTCTTGTTGTTTTTTTTTTCTTTTAGGTGGAGGTGGAGAAGAAATGGATCGAAACAGAGTCCCAGAAGCAGGCCGGCTGTATGACACAGTGATTGTTAAAGAAACTCTGAGGAGGACGTTTTTATCCCTTTGGTCCGTGACATTTGCCAAAATCTTCTTAAAGCTGAAAAAAGGGATGACACACACAAAAAAAAGAAAACGAAAAAAAAAAAAAAACCAAGGGTGATGAGGGACTTTCTGCTTCTGTCTGGGGTCAAACTCATGTGATTACACATAAGTCTGGTATTATTTCTCATGGAGATTATTTTGTATCCTTTAACTGAGACTGAATTAGTCTAGAGCTAATAATCAAGTTAACATTGTCCTTTCGCCTAGCACTTTACATTTAATAGATTTATATAGTAAAGATTATAGTTTATATAAGAACTGTGTATATATACGCTTGCATCTGCATCATCTGCACTGCCCTCCAGAATAATTGGCATCCTTATTAAATGCCTTAATACATGTACACAGAACAGGCTGTATGGGATAAACAGCTCAAGTAATGAGCATCATGTGGAGAACAGCTGATTATCAGGACATGCACACGACTCTCTGAACCTTTTGGAAGTTTGACTCAAGGTCCAAGTGCAAAATAAAATAATATAATTTTATTAAAGGTCACATATTCTGCAAAATCCTCTTCAGCATGTTCCTCTAACTCTAACATGTGTCTCTAGTCTGTCTACAAACCCCCCAATGATGAGAAAAGTCCATCCTCTCCGTCTTTTTCCTGGTCCACTTTTCAGAAAATGTGTACTGAAACAGGCCGTTTGGAGATTTTCCCTTCATGACATCACAAAGGGCAGTAGTCCCTCCCCCAGGTGGGTGACACTCCCACAGCTAGGTGTTTGTTCTGCCCTCTGAGTCTGCCTTCTCACCGTAAACAATAGGACATGGAGTGAGAAAGAACCGAGTACACCCGAGCCCTTCCAGAGAGGGGGCGTGGTCAGACACAGCTCATTTACATATTTAAAGGTACAGACACAGAAACAGCCTGTTTTAAACAATGGATTGGGGAAAAAAACTTTTATTGTTGAGTCAAATTGCAAACCAAACAAAATGATTTTTGACCTGAAAAGTGGAAAAAGTATTCCCATTTGAAGGGTCTCTCTCTGCAGAACACAGAGCGTTCACAAAGTGAATCATTCTGTTAAACAAAAAAACATTTCCTGTGCAACATAGTGCTGATGTTTTATCACTAGAGGGATTCACTTTCTTTGTTTTCCGCATGGAATAAAAACTCATTACTTGTGTTGCTTACCTCGAGCCGACCTTTGACTTTATACCGAGCTTGTTTTTCTGGAGGACTGTAATGTTATTTAAGCCAATCAGATCTTTATGATGTGTTCTTTCTGCCTCTGGGGTTGGTGATTAAGATGGATTTAAAACAAATAAATAAAAGAACGGTGAAGCTTCATAATGAAAACAAAGCCTTCAATGATGACTTTCATGTATGAGGTACCTGGCTTCAGCTGGATATGATGTACATCAAGAGTAAACAATTGAATCAAAGCTGAACGACTCGTGGTGTTTCTTCACAGATGTTCAGATGATATGAAGAGTCTCTATCTCTGCACAACACACTCAAGGCAAAATAAAGGGTTTACATGTAATTAAATATCCTAAATACGCTCTATGTATTAGTTTTCAAACGGTGAAATAAAGGAGTGCACGACTAGAAAAGGTATTGTTTGCTGCTCGCAGTCAAAAAAGACAGTAAGTATTGTTTGTGGTATTTGAAATTGGTCTTGGTTTCAAGAACACTTTTTTGAAGGTCTCGTCTCAGAATCGAAATGTTTTTACTCGAGCTTGTCTCTTTTAAATCAAGACCACCACTGACGGGCTTTTTTTTCCACTTTATTACCGTCATTAGAAGGAAAATGCCTCGAATAGCTTCAATTCATTATTTGATTCGATCCCTAAATGTCTTGGTCTTGACACGGTCTCGCCCTGATTTGATCTTGACTCTGTCTCGATCCCTAAATCACTCTGGAGCACTCTGCTCTCGGGTATGTCTCGGTCTCGGTTGGTGTGTTCTTGACTCCAACACTTGCTTGTGGTACCGGACACAACACACTACAATAATAATTTATGATTGTTTATTGAAGGAAGATGCAAAAAATATCTGTAAACAAAAACAAATGTTTTTGTTGTCAACCTGAGACGCCCCGCAGAGAGTGATAACAGGCTGCTGCTTTATGCACTTTGCAGAAAGTGCTGCATGCTGTGATATTTAATCGTGCACGGCTAGAAGAGTGAAGTACCTTGAACAGAATTTTAAAAATGTTTCAGACTTTATTTATGTCATTATGATGCCATGCATTAATAATATGCACAGACCATAACAGATTAAAAGGACACCATTATTCAGCAAGAAATCAAGAGACTAGACACCACATTAATTGCATATGCAGCAGTTTTGTTTCACTCGTCTGTCCACTGTGATGATGACTCATATTATCTGTAAAAGTATTTACATGAGTAGGTTTTGAATCCCCCCCCCCCCCCCCCCCCCCCCCCCCCCCCCGGTTGTTGTCTCTGTTTGATTGCTTTAGGGGGCAGTGTTTGTGAAGGTATACTGTCCATGGTCCCTGTCACCTAATTTGAAATACCTAATATTTTCCCTCTCTGAGGCAAGTGTGGGATAATAAACGAGATATTGTGATTTTTGCTTTTATCTGGGATTAAAGAGGGAATCATTCAGTGATATACGTCCAGAATATCTTTGTATTGAAGCGACAGCCAGGAGCCTGTCGGTGTCTGCAGCATCCTCAGGGCTGTCTGGATGTTGCAGACTTTGACCTGCAGCGTTGACAAGAAAGTGCCAGAAACACTAAACGCATTCTTGGAGGGAGAAGGGTCCAAGGTCGACTGCTGCTGCCAAAACTAAGAAGAAGAAGAACTCAAAGTTTAAGGTACAAGGTGTCTCCTAAAAGGTGTTTTTTTTTTTTTTACTCCTTGCTTTGTGCACTCTCAGGATCAGACACTTCACTAAGCTCCCTGCGCCGTGGAAATGTACAAAGGTGTGACCTTTATATTAAAAGTTAGCAGAAAGAATGTGGAAAGGATGTGTTGGGCTGAAAATATAAGACGTATTGGACAACAACATGATGATGCTTTTTGCACTGTGGATGGATCTAAAGGTGACTTCCACCTGGGAAAAAAGTGTTTTCCAAAATGTAAAATTTGTCCCAAGCTTTGGAAAAAGTGTTTCACACTTTTGTCATTTTGTTTTGCACTCCTCAGCCACCGTACTCATGTCTCTGTTGAGCCTGATTACATGCACCTGTGTGAACCATCTTCCCCTCGACCTGTTCCGGGGAAAACAACCGGATTCATCCCGGCTTATATTATATTTCTTCAAACATTGTCACAGAAGTTAAAGTCATGCTGTCCAACACGGGGCCTGTGGTAAGCGAATAACTTGTTCAGCTCCTTTTGCTACATGCAACACAAAACATGTTCACGGTTACCGAATGATCTAGAAGCAGCCAAATAAACGCGCACCTGAACGCATCATTTACTACTTTTTGTATACTGGACATTAAACTTTTTTAATTTTTTCAGCGCAATTTTAGTTTACCATGTTTAGCACAATTATATGAAATTCATTTAATGTATTTTTGACTCTCTGAATCGACGTGTTCGTCCGTTTAAGAAGTTATAAATTATCAGCTATGGAATAATATTTCAGCATAGAGACTCATTTTTTGTATCCCGAATTAATGAGTGACTTTTTTAAGTGTAGCAAATATCCTCAGTGACAGACAGGTGTATGAGTTTACATCTTTAAAACATGAATTTACATAAAAAAGGCAGAAATTTGAATGGAGTTTGGTGTGTTCATCTAACCTACACATTCGTGTAAACATCTGCAGGCTAAGCTCTACCTGTCCATAATTGATGACGTGATTGAGAGTATGAGGGAGCTTTTCCTGGACGAAGGCCTTGAAGACCGGGTCCTGGATGATTTAAGACATGTGAGAAGTTTTCTACAAAGCCCTTTACTTCATTCCAAAGAAACATATTTAGATCATGTTGTCAGCCACAGCTAAGTTAAACATGTTCAGAGGAAGTCTGTATACACACTGCCTGCTTGTGTCTTCTGATTGCGCAGCTTTGGGAGTCGAAGATGATGCAGTCAAAAGCAATGGAAGACTTCAGGAAAAACAACATCAACTCATCCAACTTCGTGCTGCAGCTGCCTGCAAGCTACACGCAGACTGATCAGGACGTCACAGGTAGAGGTAACACAGCAGGCTACGGGCTTGAAAACGAAAATGTGTGTGTGTGTTTGTAAAAATACAGCAGAGTCGTTTTGAAATGAGATATTTGCAGCACTGATCCAGACAGCAGAAAAGCTCATCCGTCACGTTTGTGTGTCACCTGCTCTGCTTTGATTTGTGCTCTCAGCCTCAGTCGTGATCCCTGCGAGTCAGACTATCCACAGTTTCCCCAGACTCAAGGCAAGTGTCATCAGGATTTACACAACATCACCCAACTGATTTCACTTTGTGGGCACAAATGGGAGCAAAATGATATATATGATATATCGTATGATTCTGATGGAACTGCCTTTTTGAAACATTTCAAGCAGTTTGATTTCAAAAGTGGAATTTTTTAAATCTGTTATTAGTATGGCTGTCAGGCTCACTTCAATTGTACAACAGAACTTTTTATCTCCGGGTTGAGAGGTCATACAGGGGCCATACGAACTGAAACACAGAGAGAGCTCCGGGCGCGGATGACCTAGCGGTGAGGTCGAAGTTCAACTTTATTTTGTCCCTGAAGGAAGATTGATTTTACAGCAAGGCATTCAAAGGACGGAATCATACAAAATACAAAATGCATTTAAAAAAGCTTAGAGGTAAAAAAAAAAAAAGGTCAGGTAAGAGGCACTGAATCCAGAAACAGTGATCCTTCAGGAATGCTCTTAGCAGCTTCGCTTACTTACAGAATAAAGTGCTGAGTCAACATGAAATATAAACAGACCATGTAAACAGGGCTCTGACAACAACACAGCCAGCGGGACTCAAGCTTCTCCCTCATTGTAGACCAGGGGTGGGCAACTGGCGGCCCGGGGGCCACATGCGGCCCTCGTCAACCCTCAATGTGGCCCTCAGGTCAATTTTTATATTTCAAAACATGAAGAAAACATGACAAAATCTGCCATGAAATCATGAAAACCAGAAATATGTCCATAATAATATTTGATCACTGGTATATGTTGAGTTCAATTTGAGACATAATTGACTGTTATCGTTTTTGTATGCTACAATTTGGCCCCCTGGCAGTGAGAGTTAAATGAATGTGGCCCTTGCTGTGACAAAAGTTGCCCATCCCTGTTGTAGACAGTCATGACTCAGAGACACATTTACACAGGAGAGACTTCATATCTGATATATTCATGTGGAACATGTCGCACAGTCTTCCTTTAAGAAAATATGTAGTGTTACTCAATTTTAATAAGATTTTAAACTTTAACTCTGCACTGTAACTTTTAACTCTTTTTATATTTTTCCTTCAATTAATTTCATTTGAATTCTTTTTATTTTAACATATTTTCAGATTTAATAATTTCAGTGATTTTTTTAAAATGTTCTATTTTAATGTTTATTTTCTTTCCTCTGTCATGATGTCTTTGATGTCTGTTTGAATTGCCTTGTTGTTGAAATGTGCTATAGAAATAAACTTGTGTTGAACTCATACTGTAACCCCTTATCAGAAATATTTCCTTATTCTTGTGCTGGTTTCTTTTTTTTCCTTCGCCCTTTGTTTCACATTGAGTTTACATTTGTTAGAAATGTGCTTTACACATCATATTAATTGAAGTGTTTTATTGCAGGCGGGCTCAGAGACACTGGCTACGTTTTCTCTGCCTGCTGGGTTAGCGTACCCGGTGCAGATACCAGCCGGAGTCACTCTACAGACAGCTTCAGGTACTCTCTGACTTTACCTGTTACCAACCTCATTCTGCACTTTTAGTTTAAGAAATAAAAACCTTTATTAAACCTACTTTTTCTCTCGCTGTAGGTCAACTCTACAAGGTCAATGTTCCTGTTGTGGTCACCCAGCAGCCTGTGTCTCAACCTGCTCAGAAGGTCACAGCGTTTAGAGGAGCCGCTGCCCCTCAGCCGGCCGCGGCCCCGCCGAAGACCGCCGCTCCACCTCAGGAGGTGGAGCCGTCACCTGCTCCAGCTGCTTCTGTCACACAGCAGCCGCCTCAAAATGCTAACCTACCCCCCAGTCAGGAGACCAGCGCCCTGCAGCAGCCACCCGTTCCTGCTCCTGAAACCTCGCAGCCTCAGACGGCCCGCTCGCCCGATCTAGAGGTGCCACAGGTGGAGAATGAGCCGAGTCCACACCCTGAACCTGTGGACCTCAGCATGACCGCCTCACCCTGCACTCAGCTATTAGACTTTCAGATCAGAGCTGAGGAGGCTTTGGCGCAGACGGCTCCATTACAGACCAGAGACATCGACGACATCCTGAAAGAAGTGATCGAGGAGGAGAGAGAGAAAGCGGAGAGGGCGAGGAGTCAGGCATCCACAAAGAATGACGACCAGGCCGAGCCTGTCCTTGAGGTAAATAAAAAAAAGAATATTCCTACTTTAAGAAAATATAACGGGAATAAGAAAAGGTGCTGATGATGTCTTGAGATGAGTTGTCCCACACTTTGGGAAATCCTTTTCTTACAAATAAACAAAAGGAAAAAGTAAAGAAACATCTCATATATCTGTTTATATTTGATTTTCTCCAGCAGTTAGCTTAGCATTACAACAACAAAAGGCGAACCCATCTCTGTCCAAACCATATAAAACTCAAAGTATAGTTAAGTGTGTTACACCTGCAGTCTTTCAAGTGGCCAGCAGGAGGCGACTCCTCTGGGGACAAAAAGTCTGAGCCTATACTTCTCACTGGATTTATTATCTCTGTAGATATTTAAACATTGACTTTAGTGGCAGAAACGACATCCCTTACACGACAGTATTATTTCCAATATGTCGATCTAATATCAGACTTCATGTTGCAATTAACAATTTTGGAAATGAAGAATTCTGCACATTTTAGCTCAGCCTATACGAGGGACTGAAAGTGTCTCAGCTTCTGCTGCAGCAACTTTTTTTATGTTCACCTTCATGAAAGTTTGATAACAGTGTTGTAACCGTCTCCATTCATTCACTTCAAAGTCTTTTAAATCTTATAATAATCTCAGTGCTTTATCTTGACACATCTACATTTATTTCAAAGATTAGGCTCACCTGTACTTCATTTCTCATCTCTTTTGTTTCCTCTCGTGTGTCCTTCATGTGAAGCTGGAACTGGACTACAGCTACAGCGACCTGTCAGACATCGTTCAGCTGGACGGCGCCGCAGACAACTCTGACCTGGAGGAGGACGAGGGCGGGGTTCCTCTGGAGGAGAACGACTTCCTGGGTATCATCAACGCCGAGGCCATCAAAGCTCTGCAGGAAGGAGAAGGAAGCAGCGACGGCAACAGCATCTCCTCCAGCGACAGCGAGGGAGCCGATGAACTCGCTGACATCGTGGAAGAGGTGAGATGACATTTATCCGCCTCGGGAGATCAGGTCGGCCGAGCCAGTGAAGTCGTCTGAGTCTTTTAAAAAAAACAAAAAACTTTAGTTTAGGAGGCTTTCCTGATTTACTCAAAATAACTTTATTTAGAGAGAGGACAGTGGATAGAGTCAGACATCAGGGAGAGAGAGAGGGGAATAAAATGCGGGAAAGGAGCCACATTTCAGATTCAAACCCGGACTGCGCGCTTGGAGGACCACAGCCTCGGTGCATGGAGCGTGCTCACTCACCACTCGGCTTCTGTGCCCCGATTTAGTGATGAGGAAAGCTTTAAGGCCTGCAGGAAGGAAAAAACATTAAAAAGGCAAACTCTTGGGCCGCGGGTGGCGCAGTGGTTAGGGCGCCCCATGTATGGAGGCTGTTGTCTCAAGCGGGCGGCCCGGGTTCACATCCCACCTGTGGCCTCTTTCCCGCATGTCGTTCCCCACTCTCTCTCCCTGATTTCCAGCTCTATCCACTGTCCTGTCTCTCCATTAAAGGCACAAAAAGCCCAAAAATAAAATCTAAAAAAAAAGGCAAACTCTCATGAAGAACCAAGAGCGGAGGACTAAAAGTGTGTTTTCATGTTTGATTTAAAATCAGGCATTGTGGGGTACAGTTTGTTCTGCAGGCAGCGTCCAATAAAAAGTCTTTAAATGCACCTTTTTTTTCCCATGATGCACTTTCCGTCCACCAGGATCCTCTGAATTCAGGTGACGATGTGATGGAACAGGACATCCCCGACCTCTTCGACACCGACAACGTGATTGTTTGCCAATATGACAAAGTAAGAATGTTTTTAGCTCCTTTAATAAAGCTCTGTGCTAATCATGGAGGTATGAAGTGCAATTCATAAATATGAAAGAGTGCATGTTCGCTTTATGTTTTCAAGATAACTTTTTGTGATGTTTCTCCTGAATCCAAAATGAAAACCGAAAGCCAACAATGGCAACGTTAATCTGGAGCTAACTGATAGCTAGCTGCACATAGCTGCAGAGTCCCTCTGCACCTTTAAGAAAAAGCTAAAGACCCAGCTCTTTCATGAATACCTACTAACTTAATGATGATGGTCTCCATATTATTGATGATGATGATGGTAATGACGATGGTTTTTGTTTGATAACGACGACTTATAAGATGGTTTCTATACTGATTAGAGCTCTCAAGAACTGCCCTCAATGTTGTGCTTTGCCTCTGGTCACTTCCTGTCAGCACCTGTGTGTCCAATCAGACTCAAAGCTGATCGTTTGCTCTTACTGACATTGTTCCCTTTTTTCTAGATCCTTGCTTGTGTTGTTCTTACTCTCTGATGTACGTCACTTTGGATAAAAGAGTCTGCTAAGTGAATTGTAGAATTGTAGCTAGCTTTTGGTGCGTTCCATTTGATCTCAGAAGTCGGAAATTCAAGGTTACCAGTTGTCAGGAACGCTTGAAATGCTGCAGGTGTGTCACTGTGAGGTGATGCACCAGGAAGGGAAACAGGTTTTTTACCAAGGGAATGAAAAATGTTTGTTCATTTTGCATTACAATGAAGAGAAATGATTCATGAACTTTTTTATTCCCTTTTTATTCCCTGCGTATGGACCAAATGGAACGATGCACCAGTGGCCGTTTGTTAACCTTAAACATTTTTTTCACCTTCTGTTTTTTGACAAAAAGCCACGATACCCAGGTTTCCATCCAATATTTAAAATGAATGCAGCTGAGTGAGAAAGCGTTGCATTTTTATTTTTTATCACGATAATCCAGACTTCTGATGTGTTTATTGCGATAAGGCTGAAATTGTAAATTAACTGCGCTGCTCTTGCTTCTACTTATGAGATATTTTTTTGTTCTGTTGCAGATTCACCGCAGTAAGAACCGCTGGAAGTTTCATCTGAAAGATGGAGTGATGTGTTACGGAGGCAGGGACTACGTTTTCTCTAAAGCCGTCGGGGAAGCCGAGTGGTAACGAGCTGTAGCTCTCATTCACACACCAGACGATCGTGTTGAAAGAAGGACAAACGGATTGAGAAGAGAGAAACGATCGGTGTATTTCCACCACCTGCCATTTGTTTCATGGAGCAGCCAGTTTAAAAACCGCTGTGCAGAATCACCGATACCTTTTTGTTTGGTTTGAATTTAATTATTAGAGCAAAGCTGCTGATCGACTGAAACAAACAGCATGAATTTCTGTTTTATCATATTTGAAAAGTCCTGATGGTGTTGCTTTGAAGGTTCCTAATGTGCTGTTTGATTTCCTAACGTTGTAACTTCTCGCCTTTGATCATTCTTTGCTCCTCACTGTTGTGCTGCTTTCATTAAACCATTTTCTTTCTTTGCAAACGTCTACAAAGCAAACCTGGCCTTACTGTCATTTTTATCTTTATCTTAAAATGTATTTACACTTTTGAAATCAAACCGCTCCACCCCCCCCCCGATATACAGTATACACATGAACTCATTTATAAACACCAGCAGAGACACTACAGGTGATCAGTTTAAGGGTTCACTTTGGTTAGACAGTAAAGTATCTGCTCACAGTTGGAGGAAAATAAATCAAGGTTGGTGTCAAAGCACCAAAAAACAGCTGAGAAATCCTTTGATGTTTGGCTGTTGATGTCTTGCTTTGCTTTGGTGTAGACCTTTCTCCTTTTCTTTTCCTTCTTTTTGAAATAATTCCCCATCACAGACTTCCCTTGATCCTCTGTGAGTTTACTTGTCCTTCGGTTTTCCCCCTTTCTCCGGGGAATTAGGAAAGGAACTTTGGCTGAGAAATACAGGAAAAGGTTGGCAGGCGAAAACAGTGATTATTATTTTAAAAAAAATAAACTACAAATTTGGACATTGAGAATCAAAGCCACTTGCAATCTGGGGTAAAAATTATATTCATTTTCTTTGTGTGGATCTTTTAAAAAAGTCTTAAAAGCAACCCTGCATACTCAGTTTCTCTGCCAAAAAATCTGTGGCTGAATGTGGAAAACAGACAGAAATCTCAGCCAGCTTAAGTATTTCACAGCATGTTTTATTTTGAAAATCCACAACAACACTTAACAGCAGTAGTATTTCTCATAAACCAGAACTAACCTACTAACTGAGTCTGAAAAGCTTCTAGTCTCACTGGTTTAAACATCTCCTGAACACAAACAGGTAAGAACTAAAAGTGATCTCTGATAAGCTTCAAACTTCCATTTAATCACGTTAGCTTCATGGTACCACAGGCTGGAGAGAGGAAGTGGATGTAGCCTTCAGAATAAGGTAGTGCCTTGAACATGCATTCTCTCTAACGGCCAGCAGGAGGCGACTCCCATTAGTCGCAAAAAAATACTTAAAATAAAAAAAAGTCTTAAGTTGATTAAACCCTCAGTAAACATGTTTAAAATATATAATTTTCTAAATCAGTAGTTTAACTCTTTAACACAGCTTGACGTTCGTTACATAAATTGTGATATTTACAATAAAATAGGCAATAAAGCAGGTATACTTCTGGGCATGTTCACCTGTGATTGACACGTCCCTGGCATGGGAGCCAGTCAGTCAGGATAGAGATGTAGCAATACAAATCCACCATAGACTGTATAAAAATGGATGTAGTACCAATGGCATTATGAAGCCTGACAGTGGTGTTAGCCATATTGGAAATGCTATCTCCACCTAACTTTTGACAAATCTAGAAACGGGTGAAGAGGTGGAGCCGAGGCGGTGCCTTAAGCCTCCTGATAAATCGCTACAGTCAAATCAGCCACGCCCCCTGATTTTGCTAATTTGTGAATAACCCCTAGGCTTCATAACATCACAAAATCCTAGAGAGCGTGTACCAATGCTGTAAACATTTTGGTTTCTGCTGTAAAAATGTTTTTAATATGGGACCTAATGGGGATTGTTTGGCTTTTACAGCAGCCCCTGGTGGACACTCGAGGAACTGCAGTTTATTTTCACTCGTCTATTGGCTTTATTTTTCAACACTGGAGGTTTCCACTTGGTATCCACCCTGTTGTCCAATGATGCTCACTCCTGGCTTATTAAAAAAACAAGATGGCAGAGGCTTAAATTAAAATATGGGCTCACAGTCCCACTAAAGACATGACAATGGCTACGTCCGTTTTTTTGTTTTTTTTTACACAGTTTATGCTTCAAACTAAATTTGGATGAAGCCAAACAACATTTAATTTCTACTATCTTGCAACAGTATCTCACTCAAGTGCAGCTGGTTCAGGGTAGTTTTGCAAATCCCTGTTTCTGCTTCTTTTCACCACATTATCGGTTCACACAGCTCCAATTAGAGGTCACAAAGTCCTTTCTAGTGAAATTGTCATTCTGTTAACCAACCAAGATCAACTCAGCGCTGATGTCTGCTTTTAACAGGACTGACAAAGCTCTTCACCCTGACCTTCATTTTGACCTTCGTTCTCTCAGTTGACGGTCATGTCGTTCCCTTGTTTAGAAAACAACCCTTCACCTTAATGTGATAGGCGTAGAGGCTGAGCGAGCGAGGTTTTCTGGTGGACATTGTGTGCGCGGAGTTCAGGTGCGAGGCCAGAGTCTGCAACCTGTAGAGGTCGGCGTTGGCGTGGCAACCGCAGCGTCTCAGCAGCAGGCCCACGTCCTTCCTGAAGGCCCGGGTGAAGAGCGTGTACAGGAACGGGTTGCAGAGGGAGTTGATCGGGTAAAAGAGGACGAGCAGGATCTTGGAGTGCGACACGGTTATGAGGGGCATGTGCAGGGCCGCGGAGATGGCGAAGAAGGAGATGGGCGCCATGCACACGAAGTCGGTGAAAATGAGCACGGCCATCCGCTTGGCGATCTTGGTGTCTCCGTTTCGGGTGGAGTGCTCCGGGTTGTGGACGCTCAGGTAGATGCAGACGTAGCAGACGCAGACCACGAGGAAGGCGGCGGCGTTGAGGACGAGCACGGCGACGACGTACACCTGCGAGCCCAGCGTGTCGATGTCCATGGGCAGGCAGATGCTCACCTTGCTGTAGCTGCTGACGCCCACCAGGGGGAGCAGCGCCACCAGCAGCGAGAAGCCCCAGCCGGCCCCCATTATGGCCGCCACATGGCACAACCGCAGCCTCTTGTTGACGTGCATGGCGTTCGCGATCGTGTGCCAGCGTTCGAGGCTGATCACGGTGAGCGTGTAGACCGACAGCTCGCTGGCGAACACCGTCAAAAAGCCCGCCACTCCACACCCGGGCCCCGTCTGCCAGTCCGTGGCGTGGTTGTAGTACTCGTGGCGGGATCGCCGGTCCATGAAGGCGATGAGCATCAGGTAGAGCCCCATGCACAGGTCGGCGAACGCCAGGTTACACATGAGGAATCTGGAGATGGTCAGCTTGTGGTGGCTCATCAGCAGGATGATCAGCACGGCCAGGTTACCGGTCACAGCGCACACGGTGATGATCCAGGTGAGGCTGCGCAGGAAGGGGAAGCCCAGCAGGTCCTCGCACGGGTTGAAGGCGTCCGGATTTGGCGTGCACTTGACTAGCAGGTTGTTGTGACAAATGAATTCCAGGTCTGGATACTGAAAGTTGATGTCGTCAATGAGATTCATGCCATCTGTGGAGGGCTCTCTGAGAAACACAGAATATTTAGATTACCATAAAAATCCCAAAGAAAATGATCAAAGAAAATCAGAATCAGAATCGAGGTTTATTGTCTAATACATTTACACATCCAAGGAATTTGACTTGGTCTATTGGTGCTAAACAATTAAAGGCTTTATATGTGATTTTTCACACTTGAAGGATGTGTGAAAGCAACGGAGGAAGATTTCAGCGGAGAATCTGTTCTGAAAGTTGGATGTTTGTTCATTTTTAACAATTTTCAGCATCATGTATCACTAATCTGTCATGCATAATTTTTTTATGGCTTTGGGGCACTCAGTGCTCTTTGATTGCACTTTGGATGTTGATACAGTAAGTGATATGTGTGTGTGTGGTTTGAGTTTGTGCTGTCATTAATATGAGCTGAGTGCACACTGATGCTCTTTTACACAACTTATATTCCGAACACATAAATGAAGTTATTTGACTTGAAATATTCAGACATTTTCAGCGGTGCATGGTTGAAAAAAAAACTACAATCAGAAGCTTCCAACATCAATAAACCTGTTGTTTGCAACAAGATTTTGAATATATAAGCTGCTATATTTAAAGTCTTAATATGTGATTTTTCACACTTAAATATAATATAAATCAAGTATATCCTCTGAAAATAACTCTGTGAGTCATGACTGTCTACAATGGGTGTAACACCCGAGTCCCACTGTCTGTGATGTTTTCAGAGTTTTCAGAGTCCTATCTTCAGTTTGTTTACATCGCCCGGACGGCCGGCTGACTCCTCCCCTCGTGTATAAAAGTTGTTTAATTGAGGGACTAGAGAAAAGAAGAATAACATACTGTACTCACTGCTTAACTGTGTTTCTAGATCACGCTCATTTCAGGTAAATTTACATGCAGTGTGACGATACGAGCATAATAAAGATCGTTAGCATTAGCATGCTAACACAACAATGCAGCGCGAGTTGTTTTGGTTTCATGCTGGTGCTCAAGGGCGACATCTGCTGGATCAAAAAAATCTTATATAAAGGTTTTAACAGGGAAATAAAGCAGAACTAGCAACAACTTAAATAATACAGTATAAGAAGCTATTACAATATATAAAATAGAATTTAAAAATGTAAAAAATACAAATAAAAAACAGAAAAAGGTGTAATGTAGGAGTTGTGCAGTGGACTATGAGAAAAAAACTTTCCAAGGAATCCTTCTAGAAAATTTCAGTGCAGGCGGACGCTGATATATTTCTGAGATGGCTGCTCATACATGCACCTCACAACCCTTGAAAAACTGAACTATGCATGTCAGCCGTCCTCCTCACGCAAATACATTCACACAACACCTGAGTGCGGAATGATGCAACTTACATTTCTCCTGCGCTGGAATCACAAAACTTTGTGAAGTTCTTTGAAGCACTTTCCCTGAGAGAGAGAGAGAGAGAAAGAGAGAGAGAGAGTGAGAGAGGGAGAGAAAAGAAAAGAGGGGGGAAAGTTAAACCACACAAAGTCAAAACTAAACTGCTAATTACTAAACTTCCTGATGATCTGTATTCAGCGGACGGAGCATTTGTTCTTTATGCAGATGTGAATGGATTAGTTCATCTCTCCGGGAGCGGGGGGGGGGGGGGGTACCTTTGTTTCCGCCGCCATGAGTGGAAGGCGCAGCAGTGGCTCGAGTACGTGAGCTCGGCCTCCAGCAGATCAGACATGCTGTCCAGAGGAGGGAGGGTCTTCAGAGCGAAGGCAGAGCTGGCTTTCAGAAACCTCACATGCCTCAAGCCTTTGGGAGGGAGGGAGCTCAGAGCTGTGGAGGAAACATCCCTGAGAGAACGTAGAGAGAGATTTCAGAGAAGATAGTGAAATAAATACAATGTTTACATGTTTATTTTACTGAGGAATTAGACGACCACAAGCAGCTACAGAGCAGGTATGCATTACTACAAAGTGAGATTCATGACTTTGGTGAGGGATGTTGAGCTAAAGGCTTAGTACACACATTTTAAATGGAGGTTTTTCCTCCTCCGTTTACAAAACAAATCCCGTCCACACACGCTCAGTTCTCAAAAAAAATCTAAACTTAACATTGAAATGTTACAGCTATCATGAGCATGCCAAGTCAACAACATGTCCTTAACATGCACAAATGTTTCACAATTTCTCTGCAAAGAAAAGGCTGAAGTCCATAAATGTTAAAAAACTAAATCTTGTGCGCATAAGGGGACAAGGGGCTCCGTAGATGTAAATGCATTTATAAAGAATAATATTTAGAGAATCTGTATATTTGAAGAGAATGCAGTTTTCATTTAAGAAATAATTGGGAGGGCATGAGGAGGTAAATTTAATATATGAATTTACAAATGAACAGAATCATTATCTGCAGCAGGTTCAGGTCACATTTACTTAACAACAGAGGTGTGGACTCGCGTCACATGACTTGGACTCGAGTCACAGATTTGATGACTTGGGGCTCGACTTGACAAAATGATGAAAAACTTGCAAAGCAACTCGACTTGGACTTCACCACCAATGACTCGTGACTTCACTTGGACTTGGGCCTAATGACTCGAACATACTTGAAGTTTTAATGTGTTATTTTATGGGACAGAATCATGGAGTTTGACAACAAAAATTTAATCAACTGTGCACAGAATATTGCAGGATTTGCCTAAAACATTAGTGTTTTAGGCAAATCCTAAAGTGTTTTTATAAAAAAGTTAGGGTAGAGTTAGTGTTTTATATGGTCTTATTGAGTTAATAAAACACAGACCATATACAACATACAAAGTCGCCTTAAGCCTTATATGTGCAGGAGCAGTGATTGTTTTGACTTTAAAAAAATCTTCATGCTGATGTCTGACTGCAGTAAGCGGCTTGTGATTCCTCCTTTCAGTGTGGAAGAAGAAGAATCAATTCAGCAAATGCTCTAATGCTGAACGCTTTCTTTCAACCTGCACAGAGTCTAAAACAGAACGTCAAGGTCAACATCCTCGACGAGGGCTCTACAGGAGGTTCTGTTCAGTCCAGGTTGAAAAATGAAAACCAGGAAATGCAAAAACCTGATTCGCAGTATGCTGAGTTGAGTATGCGTTCTTGGATTTCACACAAAGTCACCTTTTCCCACATGAAGAGCCATCATTTGAGGGTTTTGTTGATGGTGGTGGGAAATGCTGTTTCAGCTAAATCTGCTGAATCTCTCAAAGGTGTGAAATGAGTCACTCCTGCAGCCTGGCCCTCATTCTCAATATTTACATATTTAACACGGCGGTGATGAGTACATCAAACAGTTTGTTACAAGCTGATGCTCATTCACAGAATCCTGATTTTTTATTGACATTTGACAAAAAACTGACAAAAGCAAACCATTTAAAATCCACTTCTCTCCCTCTTGATTGGATTACTTTCAAACCTGATGTTTATCAAATCTAAAAGTACCGCACTCGACCCACGCTGCAGGCGGGAGGAAGACCTTTAGCGTTTCCTCTGTGTCAGTCATGAATTCATAACAAAGACAAGAGGACATTTTCATATCTCCAGCGCTGGCTGTCTTGTCATCAGAGACCTTGTGAGCGGTTTTCTCTGCAGTCGGGGGCTGTTTGCTCTCTAATCAGTATTCTGCAGTCGTCCAGCCTGCCTTGTTGGTTGTTTACACAGACAGGCTGTCACCACCCGCGTGTTTAGACAATAAAATGATAAACATTGTTATGAATATTTATCTGGCGTATCTGACCCAGATCCAATATGGCCGCCTTAATGCTGTTGATACAAACAACAGAAGATACAGAATGTATTAATGCTCCAGTATCGTATTTAACTTAGACACAATCCTTTATTTTCTCTTTATGGTGTCTGTCTTTTTTTATCTGGGGGGGGGCGGGAGCGTGGAACATTCAATACCTCATGAACAATTTGAACGATGTATTCCTCATTAAACCAACTTCCTTAAAGGGATAGTTCACCCATTTGCATTAAGCTTTGTATCGTTAGAAACCTGGTAGTAGTTTTGAATGGTCGTGCATCCCGCCCTCATTTCCCCCTGAGATGGGAAATCTTTGTATTTCTGAGTCTGAAAAGGAGCTTCCAGTGACACAAAAATGAAGTTTTTTGCGTCACTGGAAGCTGTTGCGGTTAGCGGGGTGAAACTACAACGCTAGTTCCTCATATTTTCGACCACTGAAGCTACAGACCAATCAGAGATCAGTGGGCGGGAACTCACTCCCAGAATCGAAACTTAACGTCCGCCATATTGCTTGGAAGCTGTGCTAACAGGCTCTGTGGAGAAAGCTGATATGGCGGCGAGAAGGACCTTAGTGGAAGTGGCCTGCGGTGCTGTGCATTCTGGGATTTGGTGTCTTTCATCCAAATGAGCCAAAAAGACACTTTCTGCCTTTTCTCGGCCAAGAAGGCACCAACTTCAAAATGTATTTCCCATTTCTACTTCATATATGACCCAACGTCAATACAGATTCATGTTTCAACGGGTGAAGTATCCCTTTAAATACATTTCAAATATTTCTTTACTTTGCTTCTTTCCTTTGACAGATATTTTCTCTTATAAAATCTTGAATTTCAAAGGATTGTGTTAAGTTGAATTGCTGTCACTTACAAAACACTTGGACCCGTGGCTCCTTCAAAAGCATCTTCTTGGATGTTTCTTAGACCTCTGTTGTCCCTCAGAATCCTAAAAAAAAAAAAAAGAAAAAGAAAAGAAAAAGACAAACTTTAACACCAGCGACCTTTGGGTTCAAACAGTCGCGCCGCAGTTAACATGCAACATGAGAGCAAATGTAAGACGACACATTAATGGCCGACGATGCCCGAAACCATTTTTCATCTACTTTTCATTCTCTCAACTTGACACTCAGGGAAAGATGAGCATTATTTTTAGACTGCATGGTGTCTGTACGTATCTCGTCCCCATCAAGTCGCGGTACGGGGCAGAGCAGGAAAACAACAGGCCATGTTTAGTCTTATATAACACTTGTTTACTAGTACACTCAAGTTTTTTCTTGATTAGCCAGAGACAGACCTTAAAGCACCGCTGTGTATTGAATATATATTTTTTAAGACATTCTCGATGAGCTTGTTGTGTTTCAGACTTAACATAAAAGAGATATCTTGATAATAATCAAGGTGTTACTCACAGTGTGTTGAGCTTGGTTCCATTGAATGCATGAGATTGTATTTCTTTGAAGCCGTTTCTGAACAGGTTCCTGTCGAGGACATAATGTTCTAAATTTGAGTCTGCTGTCAAGAGGCACTTATCACCGAGGTCAGGGAACTGAACATCCAATTACGTAAGCATATTGAGACACATCTAAACACAGCCTTAACAAATAGTGACACTTTGTTGCTCCTGGCTCTGATAATGAGGAAACAAGGAAGTATCTGGCGTCTGTACTTACATGTCAACATATTCCTCTGTGATGCCCTGGAAAGAATTGGCAGGAATGACTTCTATCCTCATGTTTTCTGCCATTTCTCTGCACACACAGAGAGGAGATAACATTCACTCGGGCTGTTTGGCTAATTTATCAGTTAGACAAAATTATGCATATTCACACACACACACACACACACAAATAAAAGGGAGATCTCTTTGATGAACTGTGACCCAGTTGGAGGATTTGCGTCGGGGTTGGTGGCATCATGACATTGATAGATAAAAGTGAAAGATGGCTCGGAGTAAACAACTCGGGCTCCACTTGGAGATACACCGCGACAAACATGCAGTTGTGCAACATGCAGAAAGACACTAATCCAGTTTTCTTTTTTAAAACACACTCTTTTTTTTTAAACGTGATTACTTACAGGATAATATTTGGCATCAGGGAGGAGATGGTTGTGAAGTCGGGGAAGTGTATCAGCCCTGTGTTAGAGATGCTCCTGTAACGATCAGAAGATATTTAAACCCTCAAACAAAACGTCACACAGTCGCAGTTTGTCAGACATATAGGAGGAGCCCGCTCTGGAAACATTTGAGTTTACAATGTAATTCATCAAATCATGTATGGTAAGCAGGGGCGTGTCCAGAGGGGTGGCATGGGCCCCCCTTGAAATCTTTTTGGCCACCTCAGCTGCCACCCCAAAATCCTTAACTATTATTGGCTATTTGCCTTGCCGGAGGCAGGACTCATGTTGAAATCTAACATTCAGGCTGTGTTGCAACAGGCAGCTCATCATTTTCAGTGTGTAGATGTTTGTTTGCATTTTTAAAAATACCTAAAATTGTAACTTTGGACGTACATATTGTTTTGAGTCCTTGAACAATGCAGCAAAGAAGATGTATATGTTCTTATTATCCTGTGTTACTTAAAGTCGATGTGATTAGTGCAGACAGAAGGGGTAAATAAACGCTCTTCATTCATGTGAGTGCGCTCAAACTTCAGGCCACCCCTGCACGAGTCAGTGCCCCAGTTGGGCCACCCTAGTCTGAGAAGTCTGGACACACCCCTGATGGTAACCACCACCATTTGTACTTTAAATGACCTTAAAACAATTTATCACAGTAGATGCTCTATGTTTTGTATGATCTCTATTTACGTATTTTAATATTTGTATTCTCTTGTAACTGCAGGACAGAATCCAAGAAAGATTTCCCTTTGGGGACAATAAAGTACATCTTGATATCTTGAGATCTCTGCAGCCTCAAAATCTATCTGAAAAAGGTGACAGCAGCTCCAAAAAATAAGAAACCACTCAAAATAGTCTTTAAATTGACATCTCTACATGCAATCCTCTCTCTCCACCAAAGTGACATATTAATTTAACAGGTAGGAGAGCTGTATTTATTTTCTCTTCCATCCAAGCAACAACACTCCAGATATTTTGCAGCATCCTTAACTTAAGTTATAATAATAATGTAATGTATCCAACTCATATTTATTGAAACAGTTCTTGGCTCACCAGCTGGGGAGTGGGATAAAAGTCTATTAATAATTAAGATGTAAAGAGTGACTTACAAATATTCCAGCATGGGCAGGTCAGTGAAGGCCCCTTTTTCAATAACCCTCAGACTGTTGATATTCTGCACCAAGCTGCGGGGATAAAAACGAGGAAACGTTTCGGCAATTACAATATTGTTGTCAGCGGCTGTCAACAAACAAACACACAACAACCCCATTGGTGGATGAGCCGCTCTGAAAGTCCAGGATTAAACACGGCGCTTTGTAATTGAGAGGCTAATCCTGTGAAACTTCAATGAAATGCAAAACACACACCAGCTGTTCAAATGAATAATTGCTTTTCATCGTGCAGGCGTAGTTTGACACGACGTGGAAGGTAGCGTGTCACTTACATTTGAACCAGGCTGTGGAGGGAAAGGAAGGCATGTCTCTTTATCTGCCTGATGCAGTCGCTCTGGGAAATCTCTCTGTGGAACAAAGAAATGGCTTCACATCAGTCAACAGATTAACAAGAGGCTGTAAACAAATTACATCTTGAAATGTCTCGGTTCAAGCTTGTAAACGCTGGATTTCAGTGAAATACGGCAAACGGATACTAACCGGAAATGTGGCTTGGAAAGTCCAAATGGATGTATGGTATCAAAGTTTAAGGTCTCATTAAGACTCAACCTGCTCTTTAAGATGTTTTTACCATTACTACAGACTGTGTGGCTGTGGAAGATCACTTCTGTCTCACTGTGGAAACAACAAAGTTATATTTCACAAGATTATTTAATCTCTGAAGAGTAAGTTTAAGTCCTCAGAGAAGCAAGAAGAAGCTTTTCCAACAGGATGAATTCGCTTCAATTGGTCACTGAATAACGAATAACACAATGCTTTGATACCCTAATTATTTAGCAGACAGCAACAAATGCAACTATAAATGTAATGCTAAACGATGGCTGTGCAGCATTAGCTTGTTCTGTATTACTAGCTCCTCAAAGCGAAGCTCAACCTGTAGATCAGTGATACTCAACCCAAGCCACCCAAGCTCTTTTAGGTCCTACTTGGAGACAAAAAATCCAAAGTAATTATTTATAAAAGGGAAACACTGTCAGCAGAAATGATTCTTTTCACACACATATTTCCGGAAAGAAAGAGTTTTTTTCAATGTGGCTCTTTGGTCTAACAAGGCTGAGTACCACTGCTGTAGATCAACAACAGCCCGAGCTAAATTCCTCCAGCGGAAAAGCACAACCAGAACCACAACATCAGATATCGCCGTTACGCAGATGACACCCAGCTGTACCTTCCAATCCATCCCATTTGACATGATTAACGTGTTTACTTTATGTGCTATACTTTAGATAACGAGATAACGAGATGTCAAGATTCCTCATGAGAGGAATATGTGTGTTATAGATTTAAAGGAAATGAATCCAACAGTTGTGGAAATACTTCCCTACTGTATATTCTTGCAACCTGTGCTGCAAAAGTGAGCCTGCAAAAACAGCCTGAACTCCTCCAGCTGAAAAACACCTTTCCCCATCATTGCTGCTAATAATCAATTATTAGGGTGAAGGTAACTCGTGGTGTAAATAGTCAAATAGCTACTTTGTAAGACTGTTTTTAAGACTTTGTTGGGTAAAAATATCAAAGCTTAACCTCACCACCTCAAACCCAATCTCAGAAGGACTTAAGCCTGGCTCAAACAAAGTTTTTTTTTTTTAAATTTAGCAGATGTAGACAATGTGAGAGATCCCACACATGCGGACAAATAATGATCGACTTAACAGTTTTGTTCCCGTAGTGTGTAGAGATAGAGAATGATACGACTTAAACAGCCTGCAACACACTAACGGATTCCATTCAACAACAACCAGAGACCCGACGTTGAAACTGGAAATCTTTCAAAAACTCTTGAGGTCAAAACGCTAGAGTGAACAAACATGGCCGACAACTGGCAGGGAAAATATGCCATGTTTTTGGACTACTTTCTTGAAAAAACATGGAGCAGCGTGAACTGGAATTAAGTGATAATTTATTCAATGCGGTTGTCGTGCATTCCTTCTTCAGTCAGCCTGCTTCCCTATTGGCTCATTTTGTTCACGTGATAATCCACAGAGTACAGAGATTACCCCGCTTTACAGAAACCTAAAGCTGTTTTCAGATGATTAATAAAATGTGTTCAACCCGAAATTAGTTGTATTAGTTAGTATTAGTTGTGTTGTGACTTTGTGACGGCCCAGGTTCTAATCCGACCTGTGGCTCCTTTCCTGCATGTCATTCCCGACTCTCTCTCTCTCTCTCTGATTTCCAACTCTATTCACTGTCCTATCTCTCATATAAAAGGCAGAAAATGCCCAAAAATAAATATGTTTAAAAAAAGTTTCCTGTGACTTTAAGATCCACACATATAATGGTTTCCTTAGCTTACTTCCTTTTCAATGAACCTCTTTTGTAAATAGGACAGAGCTGATTGATATTTTAGGAATATTTAAAAAGGAAACGTCGGGTACTAGGGCGACACACGCTCACACGCTTCCCCCTCATGTTTGGAAAAGCTCCAAACATACATCAAGGATGCATCTGGGCCAGGAAGACTGAGTGAAGATGTTTAAAGACGGAGGACTAAACAAAGACCTTCAGAGACAAAGTGGAACAGACTCCTTCATGTGTCCTTGAACACTTTGTTTTAAGACAGAGGAAACGGCCGACTTTGTCTTTTCAGAGCCGCTCTCTTCTTCTCTTTGTCTCTTTGTCTCTGCCACTCTTCTGTTGTCACCCCTCACTCTTTTTTAAATCAATGTCTCCCCTCTTCAAACAATAATTACATGACACCGTATGTACTTGCTGACATTTTTGTTCTCGCACCCCTCCTCTGATTGCATGACGCTTGTGTCATAATTGCCGCTCGTAAAAAAAAAAAAAAATGCTCTTCCACGTCTTCATCTCGAAGCGTTTTCAAGCCTGCGTCATCAGCGAGCACTTCATGTCACTCTACCTTGACACAGGTTTTATTGGCCTACTTGCTCCAAAGCACCACAGCTCGGGGACTGTAACCTCTTCCACAGTTGTTTTTTTTTTTTTATCTGTAAGTATCTCAGCCTGATAAGACTCGTCCCTGAGGAGCAGAGAGAGAGGGAGAGCAAAGTTAACAAAGGACACAAAAAAAAAAGCCAATTTGGAAAAGATTTCCCCACGAGCTAAAAATCGTTATCTGCAGTGATGTATTAATTAAACAGTGAAGCTCAATCGGGACAGCGTTGGTGCTTTAGGAGCGAGTATTTAGAGGCTGTAAACACGATAAAAATGAGAACTAATTAACCAGTGATTAAGATGAAAGAGGTTATATTTCCTCTTGTCTGTTTTCAGTAAGATGTGTCACCCCGGTTGTAATCGGGTTTTTGCTGAAATCTGTTACCCTGATAGCCATCTGATCGGAGCTACAGCTGATTACATTCTGGTGATGATATTTCGAGCTTGATATGTCACCGTGGAGTTTACTTACAGCTTCTGAAGAGTTCATGTTTAACAAAGAATATCCATAAAATACCCCGCTGATTTATGGATACTTTAAACTTTCACCAGTTTGTTTCTGTTCTGAAGAAGTAGAAATCCTATGAACTAACATTTTTCTCATTACTAAATCAGACAAATAAGAGTGCATGCTGTACTGTTGTAAGATTAAAAATACATAACTGGACATTCATTCATTCATCATTGAGAACAAGGAATTTGTTCAAACATGGCTTCAACATGGAGGATCTTTTTTTTTTTTTTTTACAAAAGTTGACATTAAACTCGGCACTATAACTCATTCACTGAATCTGTGATTTCATTTGTTACAGCGATGGAAGTAAATCTGAGAGTAAGACACTGAAGTGAAATTCAGTTATGTTGTAAATAATGAAGAGTCGAGTCAGTTTCTACCTCATCTGCCATAGTTTACTTTACCTTGTAATGAAACACAGGACAGTAAAAGACGATGTAAACCTTCAGATTTGTCAGTTTTCTTTGGGGCTGATCAGGCAATTGTTGACAAAGATCATTTAAAATTATTACAACTCAAGAGATATTATTGCAAAACACAAGAACATTTAAGTAAGGGTAGCCTAGTGGCTCCAGTTCTCCAAGCGGGCGGCCCGGGTTCGAATCCGACCTGTGGCTCATTTTCTGCGTGTCATTCCCCCTTCTCTCTCTCCCTGGTTTCTGACTTTATCCACTTTCCTGTCTCTAAACAAAGGTATAAAAAGCCAGAAAATAAACCTTGACTATGCATTAAGCCTTAGTGTTTTATTTAAAACTTTAAAATGTGTTTAAATTGTATTTGTTAGACTTCTGGTGGGATAAATCCACATCCTGTAGCAACACTTACAACTGTTAAATGCTAACTGGACTTGAGCTTGTATATTTAGACTTTAGACTTTACTTTTATTGTCCCCAAGGGGAAATTTGTTTGTATTTTCTGGTCTTCTGACGACTCAAAGCACTTTTACACTGCAGGTCACACCTACACATTCACACACTGATGGTAGAGGCTGCTGTGAAAAGAGTCCATCAGAAGTAACTAATCACATTCACACATCGCCACCTGAAGCAACAGTGGCAGTTTGGCCTTAAATCAAGGACAAAAAGACATGTGCCTGCAGGAGCTGGGGATCAAACCCCCGACCTTCCTGTTTAGAGACGACCGACTCTACCACTGATAGCTGCCCCATATCTGCTGTCACATATTTGCACATTTTGTGGGTCAGTAACTCAAATAAATGTGCAATAAAACACGAAGAAAGTGTGTTTTCCATTATACTGTATGTCCCCTTTAAATGACAGTTTAAATCTCTATATGCTGTTTTTTGTGTTTTGTAATCTAGAGTTCACTTATCTTGAAGGCCCTTCAACACAGAACATGACGGCAACTGTTACTTATTTGCTAGTTTTTTCAAAAAGCTCACAGATGCCTCTGACGTTTCTTATACAGTTTCTTTTTGATGTGCTTTTTTTCTGATACATAACATCCTCCTCCAGTAGATTTATGTGCCTGTTAAGAACTCTGAAACAGATAGTATTCCTATTTATATTCATTTAGGCTTTGTCAATGTAAGGTTTAATGACAGAATTGGGATTGTTGCAATATTGAAGATGTATTTAGCTGCAGAAGTACACTCATTTATTGGACCCTTTAAAAAGGTTTGACCTAACTTTTTACAGTCAGCATTCCCTTTTCTTTCAGTGAAGGCTGTAGTCTCTTCTAAATTAAACCCAGCTTTACTGCCACATTAATGTTAATCCAGAAGAAGCATGTAATCAAGTGACTTACATTGCTGTAATGTTGATGAGCTCCTTGAAGGCGTGAGTGGGGACTTCTTTGAGGCACAGCTGAGAGAGCCACCTGTAGGAGTCAAAGGAAGAGTTTGCACCAGTTCATAAGGAAGGTAGGCCTTTAAAAGAACACTAAAAGATACTGAAAGGTATTCTCATACGCAAGACAATGAAGGTAAAAATGACAATTACTAGGACAAACCTTCGCACCAAACTACTACAAACACTGAAGCTGAAAAGTTGTGTTACTTACAGTCGGGTCACGGATGTTGCTGCAGCCCGGGAGGCCAGCTGAGTGTCTCTATTGCACTGAAAGGTGTTTTGGCTGCAGCTGCAGATGGCCGGACAGGTATGAGCCCGGCTGGAGCGCGCGCACAGGACACCTGTCAGCATGACCAGGAGCCAGATCACTCGGGAAACCATGTGTAACACCGGGTCACTCAAAACGAGAGAAAAGAAGACAAAAAAAAAAACCTGCTGAATCTCCTTAAGCACACAAAAGTATGTGAAGAAAAAACGATTTAACACACCAGGTCAAACGTGAGTAATCTTTTTTTCCACCTGCGCCCAGCGGAGAGTTTCGAAGCTGCTGCTGTTGCTGCTTTCAGGTGCTGTCGTAATCGCGAGATTGCACTCCGTCAATGTCGACCCAACAAAGTCAAAACCATGAAGACTGACCATGAGAGATACTCAGGTGGAATTTAATATAACAAGCCGAGCTGTAGAGATGTGACGTTCAGTGGGAGGAGACCAAAACAAACTCCGTCAGATACTACACTACAATTAGTGTGGTGAGGTCATAATGCTCCCATGTTTAAGAGTGTTTCACACAACAAGATAAATCCGTTTTCATGAGGGGAGAAGGACTTTTTGCAAGAGTGCAAATGCTGCAAATAAGCACTCATTATGAGACCAATTTGTGGTGGAAATTACTGAATTTATTGTAAAGAAAAACTAAACATTTTAGCCAAATCAGGGGTGATTCTAAAGTCTGCAGGGGCCCCGGGCAACAATTAACAGGGGGGGGGGGGGGACCCTCAAACAGCGTTTGCCTGTAAGTCATTTAATAATTCATTTGCATATTTAATTGTCATTATCTGCCTCACTTACCAATGTTTGCTTTGGTTTTTCCTCTTTCTGTTTTCACCCACAGATGGATCGTTCCTCTTCATTGACAAACTTCAGTTTTCAAAGGAATAAATCGTGAGACACTTAGCGGTGCAATGAGACAGTGCTGTCACACATAGTCATTTTGAATCCTTGCTCGTTGACCTCTTGTGACATGGTATGCATGTTTCAATGTCATTGTGTGTAACTAGCACATTGGCCCTTTTTCAAACCAACCCCTACACCCTCCCCCTCCGTCAGAAGTCACACTCGCAGCTGAATGAAGTCCCCTTCATCGAGGTGTAGGGTAGAAATACAGCGGCAGGCTTTGGGACAAACTTCCCTCTCTCACACGGAAACAGGAACTGTGTGTTACCATGGTTACTCGGCGGTATCTTGCTGGAACAGCTTTTTTTTTGTAGCTAATGCATTCTGTAAAAATATTTATGTAGCCTAGATTCTTCTTCTTCTTTAGTTATATTAGTGTAGACTTATAACAAAACTATTAGATTGAGTCTACATTTTTTATTGTAATTTATAATTTAAGTTAATTTATTGTAATTTTTAGATCAGGGTGTCCTAAATTAATACAAAGACAAGGAGAATATTGTTGAACATCAGAGCAGCAAAAAGTGTGTTTTTTTGTTGTTGAATTGAGATTTCACAAAGACATCAAAAGTAGAAAAATAAAGAAAAAATATTAACAGTGAAACGTTTTCTGCAAGATGATTTAATATTCTTTTGTTTTTAACAACAGTCCCTGTAAATATAAAACACTTTACAATAAATAAACATATATTTGATCCTCAGTACACATTTGAAGTTGTTAACGTCAGTATGATGATATTAAATGTCTATCTTAGTTGGAGCAGTGTTTGAACTCACAGGTTGCTGTCTCCATGACGACCGGACACAATAGGCGTTGCAGGTGATCTGAAAGTCGGCGTCGGTGCACACTCGCTGGTGGAGGGTTTTATAACCCACTACCACTCCCCGCTAATTGGTTTGGGAGGACTTAATATGGCGGACCCTCCGCGGGGACGCGCAAACGGAGGGGTAGTGGGTAGGGAGAGGGTGTAGTGGCCGGTTTGAAAAAGGGCCTTCGTGTTCAGTCATGGCTGATAGTATGGAGCCTGTCAGGGAACGTGTTGCTTTCTGCTTCACAGTGCAGGAAAAATGCAGGAACTGAACAGCAATCTCAATTTCAGGTCGATCTGTGCATATAAAGGTTCCTTCAAAGGCTATATATTTATTGTTAGATAAATACTATTATTGTATAAAAGTTTATTTTTGAGAATACCAGGCATATTACAATAAAAAGAAAAAGGCTAATGAGTCAAATCTAATGTATATCGAAAATGTTGCATCCCCAGGGCTGGCGTCTGTTGCAACATTTCCATCCATCATCTATACTGCTTTCCCCGTACGGGGTCGTGGTAGGGCTGGAGCCGATCCCAGCTGTTTTTGGGCGAGAGGCGGGGTTAATTTAGGAAATTTATCAAAAGTATCTTAACATTAACAAAACATATTTTGCCCCCCATGTGATGACGATTATGAAGTCAAGTCGACAAGTCGGGCACCTCATTTTTTCCAGAGTCTCTGAGTTGTTTTTCCGACTTGAGCAGGTTTTAATGTGACTTTTACAACTCGGAAACTCGTTTTTCCCATTGTGTCCGACATCACATGAATGCAGAAATACAGACAAACAACCAGCCACGCTTCATTTACACCTACAGGCGATTTAGAGTCACCTAACGAGCATGTCTTTGGACTGTGGGAGGAAGCCGGAATACCCGGAGAGAACCAACGCACGCACAGGGAGAACATGTAAACTCCTCTCTTCCTGTCAGACGGGGATTCAAAACAGGAACCTCCTCGCTGTGAAGCAACAGTGCTAACCACTGCCAGTGTCGATTCTAGAGTCTGTTGGGGCCCTAGGCAAAATTAATTGGGGGCCCCTCCAACCACCATTATTTCGGCCAGTGTCCCGACGCTCTTCTTCTTTCTTTTCTCACTCCCAGACGGATAGATGTTCTACATTTTTCTTCAGTGATTTTCGAACTTCGGTTTTCACAGGAAAAATACATGAGAGTGAGCGCTGTCAGATGGGGCCCCATTAGGGAGGTTTCCTACTGTCATTCCATAATTTGCACATTTTGAGCTACTGCTGCGTTTTTTTTTATAGTTTGTCAGCAATCGAGGGCCCCAAACAGCTGCCTGCCTTGCCTGTTGACAAGCAGCGCCTCTGACCACTGCACCACCGTGTTGCATCATGTGTGACTGACAGGGGGCTTTTGGCAGACAGATGGAAGTTGAATATAAGGAAATGTAGTCATTCCAGTACATTCAGTCCCTGCATGAGTAACTAACATGTCCCTAACATGAGAGCCGCCCCTCGTTTAATCAAATCTATAAACAAATAAAAACAAGAGAGAGACTCACCTTAGCTGCTCTTTCTCTGCCTCCTCAACGACTTCAACTTACCCGACAAATCACTCGCCTCTCATTAGGTGACAGTTTCAGCCCTGTGCTTGTGGTCAGAATAAACAGGCTAAATGAAAGGCGTCTGATCCAACCTTCACAACAGGGTCCTAAGACGCTGACTAGACTCTTCTCCTCTGTCGCCCCCCGGTGGTGGAATGAACTTCCAAACTCCATTGGATCTGCAGAGTCCCTCTGCACCTTTAAGAAAAAGCTAAAGACCCAGCTCTTTCATGAATACCTACTAACTTAATGATGATGGTCTCCATATTATTGATGATGATGATGGTAATGACGATGGTTTCTGTTTGATAACGACGACTTATAAGATGGTTTCTATACTGATTAGAGCTCTCAAGAACTGCCCTCAATGTTGTGCTTTGCCTCTGGTCACTTCCTGTCAGCACCTGTGTGTCCAATCAGACTCAAAGCTGATTGTTTGCTCTTACTGACATTGTTCCCTTTTTTCTAGATCCTTGCTTGTGTTGTTCTTACTCTCTGATGTACGTCGCTTTGGATAAAAGAGTCTGATAAGTGAATTGTAGAATTGTAAATGAATTCTATTGTTGTGGACTTAACACACAAAACGTCCACAACTGCAAAAAAAACCTGTTTGCATCTAAATGTATTTAATCTAAATATGAATCAGCAAAGAGAGAAACAGTAACAGCTGGGGCGACACACAGATGAAGTGTACTCTGATGGTATGATGGTGCTTGTGTTGAAGCAGTATTTCACAGGTTACACTGCCCCCTTTCAAAGTGTATGCATGGATAAAGATGAGGTGCAGCACAGGATGCTTCTGTTTGTTCTTCCACTGGAAAGAATCCCCTTTCTGAGTCCGGCCTGTCGACCTGGCGGAAAAGGTGGTTTTATTCAGAAAAAGTTTGCAGAAGTTGTGCATTCTCGATTTCTATCCAAGCAATTTTATCAATAAGAAGTGCGACCGAGCACTTATGGACTCTTACCAACTAAAAGATCGATACTTGTTACATGGAAAAATGTGAACAAACCCAGTATGAATCAGACTTTAGATCGAGCAAGCTGCAGGAAGTTTTCATTCCTGTTACTGTTTTAAACTTTCATTAGTGTGTTTTTTCTGCATGCATTATTTCTGAATTTGCAGCCTGCTGAAAAATCTCTTGGTCTGTTGCAGCCTGTTTGCCCTTTTCAGACACTCCTAAACGTCAAGACGACAACAAGCTGACGCCACATGTACACCAGTTCGTCAAAGGAAAAAAGCTTGGTGTCCTCAGCTGCGTCACCTGAGCGTGTGCGAAGTGACCCTGAGTCCATTTACAGCCACATCCCCCCCCCCCCCCCACCTCCCCCCCACCCTGACACTGTGACCCATGTCAGCAGAGCAGCAGCACCTTCCCTCTAACTGCTGCTGCATAACAAACACACACACACACACACACACACACACACACACACACACACGCTCAGTACCCTGGAGACGTTACTGCCCAGGACTGTTTACCAAGACTCTCACATCCTCTCTGCCTCGCACTGTGTCAAGTTCCACTACTGTACGTTTAACCCTGCAGAAAGAAAGAAAAATAAAAACACCACACTGACAGGCAAAGAAGAAAGAGAGGCTAATTTATGCAAACGGTGGGCTTCTATGAATCAGTCCCACATCTTCATGCTAACCGCCACGCTGCGCATCAAATCACACCGAGAAGGTCACGCGCAGCAGGGGAGTCACTTTCTAGAAAAAAAGCACACAGACACAAATTGAAGAATTACGGACACATCGCATTAAAAAATGTCATAATTGTCGGACAGAATGTGAAAAATAAGTGGTTACACCTGTTTCTAATAGCTGCACTCAGGTCCGCTGTTGTATTTAATGCTGCACTCTGAGCATTAGCCGTGCTTTAGCAGACTGCCCTTGCACGCTCGGATGAATTCATCAGCGAGGCTGGAGCAGCTAATGGTCAACCTCGTCTTTAAAATGAAAATGTTAAATTGCAGTTTATTCTTTTTACATGGTGGGTGGAATGAAGGGAAGGGGGGGGGGGGTATAGAAAGGCACTGTTTTAAGGAAGGGGACTGTTAAAGTCAGTCATAATGTGTTTAGTTTTTGGTTTGCTTTTTCCACTTTTTAAGTCCGTGGGTGCATTTGATTTGTCTTTTTTTTTACCTTAGGAAGGAGTGAAATGACCCGGAAGTGTCTACGTGGCGGCCATGATAATTAGTCCCTAAGTCCCTTTATGAATTCTCCTGACATCTTTCCTTAACCTCATGACGTTTTCCCCCGGGGTTAAGGTGAAGAGGATACTGAAAGGGGATGGGAGGGACAATCCGATTCCACCCTGTGTGGTCGTTCTGCTTTCTTGGTGGCCATTTTGGAAATAAATCACACCTGTAACCACCCCCAATGGTCCACTCCGGTTATGTGTTACCTTCTCACCCAGTTTGGCTTCAAACCAGTCAGAATGTCCCCCCCCCCTCAACATGGGGAAACGTGTTTGTTGTGAGGATCTTTTTTGATGCAGTAGCTTGTTCTCTAGGGGACTCGGGTTGGAAACCTAGAGGGTCGCCGGCTCAAATCAAAGAGACCAAGCCTGTGAATTGGTCTGGTGGCTGGAGAGGTGCCAGGTCACTTGCTGAGCACTGATGAAGTACCCTTGAGCAAGACCCCAACTGCTCAGGCGCTCCTTCATGTGCAGCCCTCTTACTCTGACATCCCTCCATTAGTCCACAGGATCCTGTTTGTGTATTTCAGCCAATGTGTGTGTGGGTAGCATGTCTCAATAACAGAGTGTAAAAGTGATTTCCCCTTTTTGTTTTTTTCATGTGTGTTGGTGTGTGTTTATCTGGAGCCGGGTGTGTTTCCAATCAAGCCTGCACACCTGCTTCTCATCTGCAATCAAGCCGCCTACATGAACACTCCGCAGTATAAAAGCCCGCCTCAGTCGTATCTTCTGTGGTTTTCTCTGAAAAAAATACTTAGTTTCATCTTATCTTGTCCTTTCCTGTGTTTAGATTTCCGTGCCGCCCATCCTTGCGTATTTCAACACCAAGCTCCAGGACCTCAATCTCTGCAACCCTGCTAGACTCTTGAGACTCCTAAAACTCTGCAGAAACTTTAAAAACCCAGACAATCCTGCTCTCACGTCTCTCACCTCCCAAACAGTATCCAGTTCCAATAAATCACTGGTTAACCTCACTCCAAGACTCTGTTTGGGTCCATCTGCGTTCTTTACAACATTTGTCTTCACCAGCAGCTTATTTTAAACAAACTCTACAACTTAAACTACTCAGATGGGTGAATTTTAATTAGTTTTCTGCAGATTTTTTACCCCATCTGCTACCGAGCCACACCCCAGTTTACCTTGGAAGTCCGCTGAGTAAAAGCTCATGCTAGCCAGAATCAAAAGGTGTCATTCTGCAGCCTTTAACCACAGATCAACCTTCTCCCCCTCTTTCGGCCTTGCTGTTGTTTTGCTGCTTTTATGTGGACAAACCTTCGATATGAAAATAGTAAGAAAATGATTTTAAGGTCTTAACAACTAGGTCAGATGAGATCAGCATCATTCAGACCTGAGTGGACTTAATTGTCTGCAGGTGTGATCGCACCCCCACGATGTCACCCTCACCTGCTTTTGTCCTTCTTTTTTTTTTTTTTTTAAGGGACGAGGCTCCTCTTCCCCTGTTTGTGTGAGGCTGTTGACCTTGTCGGCGTCCTGCGGGTCACCAGAGCACACAAGGTGAGCGTGCAGGAACACATCATGAGTCGACACAGTACGACAGCAGCATGAAACAACAGGACACAAATATACTATGAAAGCAAAACGGAAAAAACGGCCAACATGAAACAGGACATCGCACCATGGAGGAACACAAAAGGAGTGCAGACATCAGACGAACACATCGGTGTGTGTGGTGAGTCAGAACAGGCCTGCAGTCATTACTGAAAGTGGTGGAAGCGGCAATCGGTGTCAAGCGCTGTTTACTTGCTATTTCCACATAAAGTGACATTTTCAGTGATTTCAACGGCGAACACACATCAGTGTGGCATTTGAGGTAATTGGAAAGAGGGGCACCGAGTGTGTTCCCTTTGTTTTATTCTTGACTGTAGCTGCAGCTCAGAGGATAAGGGACGACTTCTTTCCACCGCTGTCACACTGAACTGTTGACTGTTTAAAAACGCAGCAACATCTCCAGCCCTGCCCAGATTAAACCAATATAAAACACAACATTACATCACACAGCCCCAAAGCAAACTCTTTTTAATTATTCATGTGAATTCTGCTCATTTTGAACTAAACAAAAATGAAGCGTATCGTTAGTTCAGGCAGGGCACAGGAGGTGCAGTGGGTCATCTGCAGCTGTGTTGTCTGCAGTAAAGTCTGCTAATGTTCATGCAGTTACACAGAGCGGCCATTACATCCTGACACTTATTACACTGTCACTTTATTTAAATTTTCTCGCATGCACATGCGAGTGCCGTTTTCTGCTGCAGCTCTCTCCACAGCCCAAACTTTATTTTCACTTAGAAGACCTATTTGATCCATAATCATGTTTATTTAATGTGTGTTTGTATTGGGTCGAGTAAGAAGCAAGTTAAATGTTGTGACACATTACAGAATTTAAAGCCTAAGCTACTCCCCTTGAACGGCCTTTATAACATAAAACCAAACAACAGATACACAAATTGCTTTTGCGTCTCCTTACTGGCAGGTCTTTCTGCATGCAGTGTGACCGGTCTTACTGTACTGTACCTGAAACAACCATCTAGCCTAGCTCATCATACTGCTGTGTAACGACAGGTAGGCTAGCTTCAAAAGGGCTCCAGGAGAGCTTCAGCCATAGACTGTAAATATTAATAGACGAAGCCTGAGTGAGCCATCTATAACACAGCCGCCGCCATGTTGGAAATCCTGTCTCAGCCCAACTCTCAGTCAACCTAACGACAGGCTGAGAGCTGGAGCTGAGGCGGGTTTTAAACCTCTTGATGAACCGTGACAGCGCGCCCCTAACATTGCGCCCCTAACTATGACAATAACTAATGAGATGAGATGAGATGAGATTCAACTTTATTGTCATTACACATATACAAGTATAGAGTAACGAAATGAGGTTTGGCATCTCACCAGAAGTGCAATAAGCAGAAAGTGCAAGAATCTGTGCTATGTACAGTAATTACAGAATTTACAGATGTAGACTAAAAAAAAAGTGAATTATTGGGTATATATGGCTGAATTAATGGGATGCTATAAATATAAAATATAAGTATATTCTTCAGATTATAATATACACATCTATTATAATCACACCTATTTCGTTTTTTGAACCGTACTATTTTATTTTTATTTTTTTTAAGTATGTAGGATCTGGAGTCTGCAGTAGGGAAGTCATGGAGGATATGTTTCACTCTCTGTTCATCAAAATAACCTGTGAGGGGCGCTGGAGGTGCAGTGGTTAGTGCACGCGGAGGCCATGGTCCTCCAAGCGGGCGGCCCAGGTTCAAATCCCACCTGTGGCTCCTTTTCTGCATGTCATTCCCCACTCTCTCTCTCTCTCTCCCTGATTTTCCAACTCTATCCACTGTCATATCTCTCCATTAAAGGCACAAATAAATCTTTAAAAAATAATACTAAAAAAAGAGATTTATGTGTTATAGTGTCTCAGAAGTCGACTCTGTTACTCTTATGTCCAAAATGTATCAATTCTCAACTATCTGCATCATTAAAATCTAAGACTAAAACAATGTGGAGGAAAAGCCGGGGTGACCTGGATGGTTTTGTAAGTTAAAAAAAAACCAACCAAGGTTTTACACTCAAGGGCACCACGAGTCTTATATCACAAACGAGGAAGTAAACGCAAAGGAGACAGAAAGAGAGCAAAGAGAGTTTAACATGACAAAGCAGGCAGAGAGAGCTCAGAAGAACACACACACTCACACACACACACACACACACACACAAACCGTGCACTTCTACTCACTGATCCACTTCTTTAACCCTCAGTGTTCATCGGGGGGTTTGAGGGCAGTGGATCTGGGATACTTCCACTTCAGCAGGTTATAATCATTTCCATACGCCCTCTAATTATTCTCCCTCACTCCCACTCAGAAGACATTTTGCAGAACGAGCACCGTGAGGATGGCATGTTAATGAACGCCGAGATAAACAAGCAAGCCAACAAACATGGGAGTCATTATTATGAATTATTCGGCCGAAATTATGCAGTCTAGTTTTTTAATGGCGTACAACCTTGAGGCCGTGTCCGCTCACCCTCTCTCAATTCCCAATTACACACACACACACACACCCACACACACACACGCACATAAACATGTGCACACACACGCACGACTTGCAGACAGAGCAGTGCTGCTGACAGCTTATCAAGGAAGGAATTCAGTGGTCCTTGGACATCCGAAATGCACCACAGAGTTATCGCATTAAAAAAGATTTAACCCTCTCACCACGAGCGGAGCTGAATCTTGTTCACAGTAAAGTGACAAAACAAAGATGAGGTTTTTTAAAACATCCGAGAAAGCTCTCATGCTCAACAGACTCTCTCCCCGCATCGTGTTTCATCAGGCACTAAACTGCAGGAGTGGGAAGTTTAAATATTTTGTGACTTGAGTTGAGATTTCATAGATATGTATCACTATTTTTTATTGTGTCTGACCAACTTCAAGACACATTTCAATCTATATGGATGAAGATCCCTCACCCTGACTCATGCACAACAGATGGAACAATTCAAAGATAAAGAGGGAAACTTATTCACAAAGAGAAGGATGAAAATGAAAAATGAAGCAGCCAACGTTGATCGGCAATGCAGCGAGATAATCATCAACCACATGATTTTCGCATTTGAGCAAAGGTATTATTTAGTGTTTTCGATGTAATGCTTTTTGCATGGCTCAAAGTAGCTGAGAATGACATAAAAAGGATCGTGTCTGTGGACGGTGGGGCGCTGGTGGCGCAGTGGTTGGTGCACGCGCCCCATGTTTGGAGGCTGTAGTCCTCTAAGCGGGTGGCCCAGGTTTGAATCCAACCTCTCTCTCTCCCTGATTTCCGACTCTAGCCACTGTCCTATCCCTCGTATAAAGGCACAAAAAAGCCAAAAATAAATCTTTAAAAAAGTGTCTGTGGATGGTATGTTGCATCTTGAGGCCGGGAAATATCTCCACTGAGGACCTGCTTAAAAATCACCAGCTTTTGCGATGGAGATCGAGCATCGATAGCTTTGGGGGGCTTGGACGTGCATGTCCTCAGAATGGACCAGGACCACATTCCTAAGGTAGCCTTCAGATGGTCCCCACATGGAAAGAAGATCCCAGATACACCAAAAAACAATCTGGCAAAGATCTGTGGAGCAGAAAACAGCCAATCTAACTCTGAGCGTGAGGATTAAGGGTTAACTTTTTTTAGAAAGACAGATTTATTCAGGTTTGATAATCTCCCAAATTCAGATTTGAGGTTCAGTTAGCGTCTATACAAAATAGACAAAAAGAACTAGACACAACAAGCAGTTTCTTTTCTAAGGCAGAGGACCTTAGGGGCTCACTCACACTATGGCAATGCGTACCGAGCCTATGCATGCTTCACCCTCAGAGCCGGTATTGTCCGGCTGCAGTATTTTGTACTAGTTGTAAATGGTTAAGGGATGTTTTGCTAAGAAAGGTGAAAAGTGAGTTGCAGTAATCGAAACAGGAAATGAATGTGTGTTAGATCATCTCCATCTGAAGCTGTGGGAACAATGCGGGCCTACGTTTGGAAATACTCATGGCATTAACAGCTCTTGGAGGAAGTGGGCTGTAGCTCTTCTGTTTGATCAACAGGTGTCAGAGAACACTCCTCTTCTCTCTGAAATGTGGGATTGAGCTCAGGATTCCCACCGTGGAAAAACCAGCAGCTCTTTGATCTGTGATTCATTCTGATCCACAGCTAAAGAATAATCACCGCTGTGAAAATGGGACACAGGCCCGGCTAGACTCTGCGGAGACTCGAGAGCTCAAATGATTGTGTCCAAAGAGCTGCACATGTACCAAAAAAATAAATCCTGTTTTCTCAGATCTGGTTTCTGTCTGTCCGTGTGAGGATTGTGGAGCTACAGCTTGTGGACACAAATTATTAACGAATGGCTTCACAAGAGAATATCAGGAATTAAAAAAACATGTTTTACTATCATTTCCATTGAGAAAAAACATCCCCATTGTAGTGGTAATGATTTGTTTCTGAGGTTCATTATGCATCTTTTTTATTCAACTAAAGGGGAAAAAAAAGTCGATTCCCTCGAATGCAAATTACCTGCCAACTTGATAAACACATTTCTTGCATAGAAAAATCTCCGTTTCATGTTTTCAAAGTCTCTTTAATGAGATAATTAGCCCTAATTAGCAATCCGGCAGCATTGCAGCAGGTTATTGTTGTCAAATGTGTGCTGAATTACTCATTTGTCAGAGTATGAATGTGAAACAGTTTCCTTGAAAAATGTCTTAACACAAAGACATACAGTACAAATATTTCATTTTTTATCTGAGTGATAATCAGCGGGCTGCTCTGTCCTGAGTCACGGTCCAAACGTCTCGCACGCTGCTACATATCGAAAAATCGCAGAATATTTTGCACTGGTTTGAATGTTTTTTTTTTTTTTGTTTGAAGTGTTTCAATATTATCTCAAAATCAGTTGCTGAAATATGTTTTTAAAAGAGGCACAGCCGCTCACAACTTCTGCTCTTCATGTTATTCCAGCAGATTTTTTTTGGCCCCTCCAAACATCAAAGTGTCCCTTTTTTTGGTGCCAGCTGGACTGCAGCAGCAGTGGTGGCATTGGCTAGTGTGTGTGTGTGTGTGTGTGTGTGTGTGTGTGTGTGTGTGTGTGTGTGTGTGTGTGTGTGTGTGTGTGTCTCTGCATGCGTGTGTGTGTGTTTTAAAGTGTGGCAGAGTTGGACTAAAGCCCAGACATTTTCACATAAGTGCTGATAAGAACACATCTTTATTTCTTTGGATTTTGGTGACGTTCATGCAGGAGAAAGGTGTTGTACTGTAGTCCACTGAGGTTGGTGTTTGCACTGTGGCTGTGTGCAGGCCGATCGCTCTCAAACCTCTCTGCTCAGTCTCCACAAGATGTCTTAAGGACGGCACTCTCTGTACCCGCGTGGGCACGATGTGAGTGAGTCCGGCCCTGGATGTTTAGCTCCTCCGATTTATTAGGAGAAAGGAATGCTCTGCTTTTATCTTATCACTCTCGCCCTCGTGTCAACCCCGTACTTTCTTTGTCAAACAGAGAACTTGTATTACTGACAGAAAAGCTCACATCAGCCAAAATGTTCGGCGGGGTTAGAAGGTCAGTCTTACTACAACGGCCTGGAGAAAAGGGCCTTTAGAAGAAACTTCACAAACACATAAATGAATCCAAACCACCAGGAAACATTCTGCAAGTGCAAAACATATGCTACAAAAAAACTGAGAGAAATTCAGCAGCAAGTAAAGTTCCTGCAAATAAATAAATGATGCAAAGTCCAAAATGCACAAACCCATAAAAATGGAACAGAAAAAAAGCTGCAAATCCGGTCATGTTGTAAATGTTCTGGACATATTCTATAGTAAAAGATGGATAGCACAATCACTCCCTGAAAGTGAAGCCAGAATATTTGGAGTGCCCCCTGCTGACCAGCTGCAGTATATGTCATAAGCTCCGCCTTCTTTGTGTTAACAGATGGGACATGGGTCAAAGTAAAACATTTAAATAACATAAACATGTTTTTTTGATACTCTAAAGAGCAAATGTAACGTCATGATTAACAGCTCTGTTGACAAATGATGCTCTCGCAGTGCTGCGAGCACCAGATTAGAGGAGAAGAGGAGGAACGGGGAGAGGAAACGTATCGAATAATAACACAAGAGTCATTACATTTACATAAACAGGAGTGTCTGCTTCAAACCCACACACTGTCCTGACCTGAGGGAGCTTTTTTAAAATTACTTTTGGGCTTTTTATGCCTTTATTTGACGGACAGGATTGACAACAAAATATGGAATCAGAGAGAGAGAGAGAGAGAGAGAGAGATTTGGGAACGACATGTGGGAAAGGAGCTCAGGGTCGGCGCCAAACCAGGGCCGCCGCCGCACTTCAAGGTCTATAGACTCTGGGACTATGGGCACACAACCAACCGGATAGGCCTACCGGCGCCCTGACCTCGGGGATCTTTGACGTTTTATCTGTAAATTTAATCTGCGGCTGGTGGAAGAGGCAGGACTTAAATTCTGTGGCTTCACCAGCCAGCTCTCTCCTGCAGCATGTTTCCCTTCACATCACCAGCTCAATAAGTCAGCGTTGGCCATGGGGGTATTTTGGCTTCATTTTTGTACAAGGACGGAGGTGGAGATGTGTCATCCTTTTTTATATTGATGCACTGTATCTGATTTGGTACTGGTTTCATTTCTGAAGTTTTGATGTGTCTTGTAACAAAAAGTATTTTTGTCTTTGGGTGTTTTTCCTTATCAGCCACTTCACAAATGATCTCTGTGAACTATGAATCATTCACGTGTTATTTTGAACCCAATGAGCCCATAAAACAGGAAACTGAAGCATCACGAGCAGTTTTCAGAGGACAGCTGGCGTCACCCATCAAGACACAGAAGCAGCTGGGACTCCTGGTGGCGACCAAACATGCTCATTAAAAATTGAAAGTATGAAGAGCCACAGTTTTAATGAGAAGTGAATCACTATGACATTAAATAATCCCAGGGAAAACATCATGCAACGTCATCACAATTTAGACGTAATACCACAGAGAATATCCTCTTTTTTGTCGGTTCTATTCGGGGGCATTCAAACCGGTTTGTTATTGTTCATTTTTCATATTTGAATGTTGCATTAATTACATCATTATTGGATCTCGTAATTCAGTTAAACTTGTCAATTTGTAATTTATATATAATTCATCAGAGGCCTGACATTTGGCACATTGATCAGATAATAGTGGCCTCATTATCGAAGACAAATGAGCATCATCAGCCACACAGTGGTGCTATGATTAAAGGGTTTGCTGGAGAGGCCGTGCCCTCCACTCTGCAGCACCAACCCATCTCTCATTGTCGTCATGTAAAATTCTATAATTCATTTAGCAGACGCTTTTGTCCAAAGCGACGTACATCTGAGAGTAAGTAGCTCGGGTCTAGAGAGGCGGAGACAATGTCATCGAGTGGTAACAGGCAGCGTTAAGTCTGAAGTGCACAGAGGCATCGACTGCTTCTCATAAGAATTTTAATCAGCATCAACACCATCCTAAATATCATCATCATAATCATCCATCTCACTACTGTCATTAAGGTCTTAAGTGTTCATGAAAGAGCTGCAGTCTTTAGCTTTTCCTTAAAGTGGAAAGCGACTCTACAGATCGAAAGGAGGTTGGTTATTCATTCCTTCATTCTCCAACCGACATCCTTCAGATCTCTCGAAGCCGCCGCTCTCTGATTTGAGTTTACTAAAATAAAAATATTTATTCAATTTAAATTGATGAATTCATTTAAGGGTGGATTCAACTTTTTGATAAAGTATTTTTAACTTTGGATTTCAAGTCAAATGAAATTGAAAGACCATTTTGCCTCAACTTAATAATTTCACAGGAAACGAATTGTGATTAAAAGTGAATTTAAAGATTTAAGTACAATTGATTTGATGTCCAGTTTGTTTGACTAGAAACATTTATTTCTTTGGAATAATCCAAAATTTATCTCAATTTACCCTTTTAAATTCAGTTAACTTAAAATTCTAAGGCAGCCCGGAACACTAACTTTTTTGAAGTTTTAACAACTAGTTTTTTTTTTTACAGTGCAGGTGCCACTGAATAAGCTTGTAATTAATTTGCCAGCACAAAGAGTGAGCGGAGACCCCTTTATCGTCTTCTATTTAATCTGCGTTTGAGCCTTTGTTGTGTTTAACAGGACATGTACACAGATTGTGCAGACACACGAGGAACAGACGTTGTTCTGCAGAATTTTTAATCATCTGAAGCCAGGTGACAAGCTGTGCAAGAGCTCTGAAGAAAACAGGAGAGCCATTAAGATAAAGATCAACTTTATTGATCCCCCATGGGGAAGAAACAGGAATATAATTATCAAAAATAAGAAGAAGTTAAAAATCAAACATATGTACATCAGTTAAATTAAACTTTATATACTGTTATATTACTGTCTTTATTGCCATTGGGAACATTGTGCTAAGAACACAGATATAGAAATATTGGTAATTGAAGAAAAGCCTTTTTATCTGCTTTCTGTCTAATGTCCAGCAGGGGGCGACTGTGATGCTTGAAAAAAAGTTGTCCAATTGTGTTATAATAAAACATGTTCTATTTTGTACCTAACACAGCATGATGTTAAATTGTTTGAATTATATTTAAATATATAATAAAAAATGTTGATTAAGAAGGGTGAACTTTAGGGCGGGGCTACCTGTTATTGTTAAGTTCCTGCCTCTCAAATAGGACATAAACATTGCTATGAGTATACATGTCGTAGTACAAGAAAAACTAAATTTTTGACAAACTAAGGGGTTTAAAAAACGGGGTACATTAACCCCTTGTGGTATGTCATGGTGTTGAGGGGTGTGTCTCATTTCGGGGGGCTGCATTTTGGCCGCTCAGGCCAAAATGAAACGAGACGCTCTGGTCTTCAGTGGATTCCCTGTTTGCATCACCAGATTTCCCAAACCCTTACCCTTCTGTTTAACAGCACCGCCGCTGTTGCCAAGCAACCTTGACAGCTGCACTGCAACTAGCTTACCGTACAGTACCCTGAATACTCGTTGTGTTAACTGATGCTCAGTCTGTAATTGCACGCTGCTGTATGCCAATTCATAACAGTAATGTCAGTCTTTGTTTATGAATTAGGGATTACATTAAAAGGAAATGGTGTCCAATGAATCTTGGGACGCACCCGATGGATCCTTTGTTGGCAGGACGCATTTGTTGGCCACATTTGAAGGAGCCTTAAAAATGGGACAGCCTTCAACGCCCCGCTGTGACTCACAGCCTTCAATGCGCCCTCTGAAGGATGCAGCACCTTAAACTGGGACACGGCCAGGACTCTCTTTTATACAGTCTAAAGCTGGGGATGGAGAATTATTTTTTGGGGTTAAGTGTCTCTTATCCTCGCTTGAGAACGCCCAAAAAATACTGCAATCAAAGTTTTTTTATTAAATACATGTGATTGTAAGGCTCACATACAAACACAAAAAGTAATCTGAGAGACGGCTAGTAGGATTCATTATGAGATCCTCTTGTCTGTTTCTCTTGCAGCGGGATGCTGAAACGTCTGTAGCCGCACAGCTGGACCCGCTGATGGTCAGTATTGTTAGATGTCTCAGGCTGCAATCAAGCAGCTGCAAAAACAAACCAACCCACACGACGAATGACGAGGCTGTCGGTCCCCCCGCTTCAGATTCACAGTCGCCTGCTGTAGACTCATCCATCCAGCAAATCCGTTCCCCTCCTAATTAAGTTGAAAAGGGGGAGTGAGAGGGTCATTAAGCACTTATTTATTTGGCAAACCACTGGTACAGAACGGCAATCGTATTCTCCTCACCGGGTCACATAATTGGCCTGAACAATGATAAGCTTAGCGCCATGCAGAGTGATGGGCAAGGGCACAAGGGGGGGGGGGGGGGGGGGGCAGTAAATTGTGTGCTCTGCCTGTGGCACACAAACTTTGATCATTACGGCCTCAGCGGGGAAACGGCGCTGATGAATGTCCGTGTTGACCTCGAAAACCGAACATCGCATTCTGGGAGCTGCCGGTGGAGTCAGCTCGCACATAACACTTTATTACTGGAAATGAAAAGAGGAAAGGTGGCCCCCGTGAAGAGAGCTGGGTACAGAGTTAGATTACATCACAGACGACTAAAAAAAAGAGGAGAGGATTCAATTTGCGAAGAAGTCTATCACACGGGCAGGGTGGCCCTTGTGCTTGTCAGAGATTGGGGAGAGAGGAGCGTTAATCACGGCCTCACACGCGCGCCCGCTCCTGCAGGGGCTCCAGCAGCCGGGCTGTTTGATGCTTTCACCGCCCTGAAATACACGAGGTGTCGCAGAAAAGGTCAATGGCATTGTTAGGAGGCCCTGTGAGGACGCTGAACAGGTGCTCTTTATTTGACAAATATATACTATAAGACACCGGGCTCCTCCGCGCTCTGCTCAGAAAATGATAAACAAGGCTCTCGGGTCAGAGCGTTTACACAAACCTGATCACAAATGATGACACTTACTGCCATTTGTAAAAAAAAAACCTCTATCATTAAATCTGAAAGTTTATTTATAGGCCTTGTCTTATGTAATGTCTGCATTTACAGTGTTAAAAATAAGAGTTAGTTATTCTCAGGGGATAATTAGCAGACGCTTTTATCCAAAGCGACGTTCATCAGAGTTTAAGAACAACACAAGCAAGGTTTTAGAGAGGTAGAAACAACGTCAGGAGGTGCAAACAGGAAGTGACCAGAGGCGAAGCACAACATCGACGGCAGTTCTTCAGAGCTCCAATCAGCATCAAAACTATCCTAAAATAACCGTTATCAAACTAAACCATCATCATCATCATCATCATCATCATCATCATCCTTATCGTCCTCATCATCCATCCTTTTTTTTTACAGAAGGGCAGCTGTAGGAGACTAGGGGACCAAGAACACTATCAACCCCATCCAGGAGTTCAGATTTGCCAAAGACAATTATTTCTGTTTTGTTTTTGTTTAGAGTCAGGAAGTTTAGTTCCATCCAGGATTTTGACATCTCATGATGAGATACGAGATATTAATTTCTACTTCTAACAGTAAAGTACTCGTGGTGTAGACTCACCTGTGTCTGATTACCCCCGTGTCTATTTAGTCTCTGTGTTTCTTCCCTTCCATGTCAGTTCATTGTTGTATGTTGGTCCTTGTCAGGTGTAAGTTCTGCTCGTGCTCGTGCTTGTGCTCGTGCTCGTGCTCGTGCTCGTGCTCGTGCTCGTGCTCGTGCTCGTGCTCGTGCTCGTGCTCGTGCTCGTGCTCGTGCTCCTGTGATTTCCTTGTGGCCCCCTTTGTTACCTTTTGTTTTTTTGTTGAGTAGTAAGTCTCGTTTTTCACTTTTTGTTTAAATAAATATTTTTAGTTCTTCTGCATTTGGGTCCTACTCCCTTGTTTTACACACCGAACTGTGACAGTTTAACCTTATAAACCCAATGGAGTGTTAAAAACAAACAAAGAAACTGCAAAAAGTTGATTCTCTGTCCATATTTAGTACCACTTATTTAGCACACGCAACAACACATTTGCAGTGTTATTATAATGCCAATGGAGACAGGGGATGTGCCACAAACCCCTCCCATAGTAAAACCTTAATTCAGAGAGCTGAGGCTCTGATTGACTAGCAGTAGAGAACCCGCGCTTCACATATCTTTTGAAAGTGCTCAAGTCTTGTTCCAACAATGTTCCATCCAATGTGCAGATAAGCACAAATAATGGCTGCGCCCTCTGTTGCACTAACTACAAGATGTCTCTGCGAGCAAGGAGGGTTCAACAGAGCTCGCCATTTTTAAGTTAATATGAATCAATTTTCAAAGTTAGACTTGAAGTAAAACTAACTTAAAATGTTATGTTATTATGACTTTTTATTTTTACAGTGTACATGCAACATACAGAACCTTTTTAACCTTCAGGAGAAGGATGAAAACTGAAATGCAGGCGCCATTGAAGACACACAGATTGAACTTTTCCTCCCTGCTCTCATCTGAAAGAAAAACTGACCGAATCGATGGATTCTGAAGAAAGAAATCCAGGACGAGCCATATCTGCTGTGATCATCCAAAGTAGGATCAACTTTCTTTCTTTGGTGTGTTCTGTGGTGGGTGTAAGCTTGTTGTTTCTGCTGCGTTTGTGTTGGTTTGCCAGGCTGTGTTCAGGTTACATCCTGACGTTGCTGAGCATGTTGTTGCAGACTGTATCTGCGTTTGTGTTTTGAGGATGTGGCCGCCGTGCCTGACCACGTTTTGCTGATTTTTTAGTTTATTTTTTATTTTTATGTTGCTTTGATTGCTGAGGCCGCTGCGTCTCCATGTTTATGTGTGAATGTTTGGCAATGTTTTGGTGCAAACATGGCATCCATGATGACACCCAGACTGGATTTCATTGACCCCGATTTAATCTGAAAGGGGAAAAAAATGGCTGAATCGATGGACTACAATGAAATGACTTCAGCGTTGAACACCAGGCCCTGCTGTGATCATCCAAGGTAAGATCAATTTTCTATTCATTGCTGGTTGTGTACTCTTGGTTTTCTACTGATGTTGCTGTGTCTGAGCTGGTTGCTGCAGACCGCCGTGCCAGGCCATGTTCAAGTGTCATTTTCACCTTGCTCAGCATGTTGTTGTAGATGTGTCTTAATCCATATTGAAGCTGTGTTTGAGTATGTGTCTGCCATGCCGGCTGACACAGTTTGTTTGATTTGCCACATGTAATTAATGATCGTTTTGCTGCCTTCACCCTTACTTCTGGAGGTGTACAGTTTAAGGCCTGTGTGATTAAACTGTGCTGCATTCAGACAAGTACAGCTGTCGTGGGAAGGCCCACCAGCTCAGTGATTTTTGCCTGCACTCGGAGTACAAATCGTTGTGTTGGTTCATTCGGCCGCCGTGCCAGTTAAAGCTGTCTGTGTGTGGACGATGTGCCAAACTGTGTTTTGGTGATTTTTAAATGTCCTTTGTATTTTGAGGCTGTTTGTATCAGTGATGCTGTCTGTGTTTGAATATGTGACTGCCGTGCAAGCGATTCTATTCAATATTGAATTTTGATGATGTTCGGGTTCTGATGATTACGTGATTTTTGGGTTCTGATGATGTTTAGGTTCTGATGCTGTTTGGGTTCTGATGCTGTTTAGGTTCTGATGCTGTTTGGGTTCTGATGCTGTTTGGGTTCTGATGATCTGATGTTTAGGTTCTGATGCTGTTTAGGTTCTGATGCTGTTTGGGTTCTGATGCTGTTTGGGTTCTGATGATCTGATGTTTAGGTTCTGATGCTGTTTGGGTTCTGATGATCTGATGTTTAGGTTCTGATGCTGTTTGGGTTCTGATGATCTGATGTTTAGGTTCTGATGCTGTTTGGGTTCTGATGATCTGATGTTTGGGTTCTCATGCTGTTTGGGTTCTGATGCTGTTTGGGTTCTGATGATCTGATGTTTGGGTTCTGATGCTGTTTGGGTTCTGATGATCTGATGTTTAGGTTCTGATGCTGTTTGGGTTCTGATGATCTGATGTTTGGGTTCTCATGCTGTTTGGGTTCTGATGCTTATGATGTTTAGGTTCTGATGCTGTTTGGGTTCTGATGATATTTCGGTTCTGATGCTGTTTGGGTTCTGATGATCTGATGTTTGGGTTCTGATGCTGTTTAGCTTCTGATGCTGTTTGGGTTCTGATGATCTGATGTTTGGGTTCTGATGCTGTTTGGGTTCTGATGATCTGATGTTTGGGTTCTGATGATCTGATGTTTGGGTTCTGATGCTGTTTGGGTTCTGATGATCTGATGTTTAGGTTCTGATGCTGTTTGGGTTCTGATGATCTGATGTTTGGGTTCTGATGATGTTCCGATTGTGTTTGGGTTCTGATGTAAGTGCTATACAAAAACTTATTATTTGTATTTTTTTGTTGCCAATCTCATAATGAAGCTGTTGTACATTCAGACAGTTTTAGTTGTAATGGAAGCTTCCACCTGTTTTCTACCTGCTCTGTGATTCCTGCTTACATAGGAAACACATTTCCTGATTCCTGTGTTGCAAACATTTGTAGACTTGTACGGTTGTCTGAGATGAGATGAGCCTGTTTTGAAGGTGGATCCTTCATGTTGCTATGGCTAGCTCGGATGAAGTTTGATGAGCTCAGTGAGGAACCCCCTCCCACACACACACACACACATATGGCAACCTCCTCCCAATGCTTTTCCCCTGTTGATAACTTACCTCACCTGACGCACATCACTGCAGACCTCACACCTTGGACACAAAGTGTTCAAACTCCTCCCCTCTGGTAGGCGATACAGAGCACGGCTCAACAACACAAGAACAGACCCTTCCCCGCAGGCCGCCCCTCTGATGAATGCTCGAAGAATCACAGAGCATCCGATCTGTCACTGTGAAATATCTCGTAAACACCCACTGTGAATGTAAATACGATTACGGTCACTCACTTAATCTTGTAAATACAGTTATCCTCCATAACTGACATCGATCTCTGCATGCTGCTTTAATATTAATACTGTAAGACTCTCTACCTCATGTAAATGAACCCATCTGTTACATGGTTACATAATTTATTATCATGTTTATTTCAACATCTTTTGCACTACTCAACACTGCACTGTTGTATTATTCAGTCGTGTACATATTAGTTTTAGTTTGTTTGTTGTTTCATATTAAATCTTTTGGAACATGGAGAGCACGGTTTACTGAAGTCAGAATCCTTGTGTGTGTGTGTGTGTGTGTGAGAGCATACCTGGCCAATAAAGCTGGTTCTACACAAACCAACAGACCCGGGCTCTTTACATGCCAGCTCTAGGTAGAAAACCGATCCTATGTACCCGACCGCCCATGGCTCAGTTGGTAGAGTCGGTCGTCTCTCTATCTTTTTAAAATTATTCATTTATTAGCGCACATATGAATACATCAAAATAGGATTAACAAAAACATAAATGGTGTGTCAGGAGAGGTCAAGAAGCCAACAGGCTTAAACAAGGGACCTCACCTCTTAAGAGACAAATAAATCAACTAAACAAATCGAATTAGTTTCAAAATTAAATATAAACACATATACAGTAACCTATACACATATTCATACATACATACAATAGAAAGACTGAACATTTGAACCCTCTATCAGCTAAATGAAACAGGCATTAATCTATTAAAAAGGGAGTGAATGAGCGAGTTGATGGAAAAAAAAAAGTATTTTATATATGCAAAAGTTTGACCTCGTGGATTAAATGTGAAGACGGTTTCATTTTAAAAATCTCTGTAACAAAGTGTCTTTTGGAATTCCATATTTGTACCCCACGATATCTGATGGAAAACTGACCGTGTTTGGTTTTATAAAAAGGAAGATGATTAATCTGTCTGGTAGAATATGAATAAATCTCCCTGGTGGAACCAAACAATGACACAACTTCAGAACTAGTTTCATGGTTTAGTGTTGCCTTTGCATCATAAGCTAACGCTAACCCGTGCACACAGCTGATGCAACAGACCAACGGGTTTCTACTGGATCATGCTTTTTAGAGTCAGACATTTGCTTTTGTAGATCTCAGTATAATCGGGCACTAAACTAAACTTCTTCAGCCACTCATCAGAACAACAGGCAGCTCTTCTGGGATCAATGTGCAGCGTCACCATTATTAAAAAATAAGGGACAAACAGCAGTCACTTGATCACGGAGAAGCGTTGTCGTGCTGCGATCAGTCCTTTATGGCGAGACGTGGCCGACGGGAGGGATTGTCGGCACTTTTGCTATTTAAGGGGGTCAAGTGCCATCGATCGTGGTCGTCCACTGAGACACCGATCTGTCACGCAGAAGACAAATGAAGCTCTCAGTGCCAGCGCATGTTTCTCCGCCGCCCATCATATCCTCACATCCTGTCTGCAGCGTCCACTCAATGACTCACTTTCCCATGAGTCCTTCCCGGGGTCCACTGCTCCTGTGGCAGACGCCGCTAACTGAGGGAAGTGTAACAGCAGCGCCTGAGACAGTAGGAGGATAAAAGCCTTCACACTTCTATACACATACAGGAACAAGTCAGCAGTAACGTGTTCATAACAGAAACTTTACTTTACTGAAGGAACTCTTGAGTTGTTGTTTGTCAGCTCACAACAAGGAACTCTTCTGGTTGAGTTCTGACTCCATAATAAGTCTAGTTTTTATTTTTATTTTGCAGAAGCTGATTGCAAAGCTTACATAAACCCAACACTGATCAGCCAACTAGCTAACCATAGTGTAGCATTTAGTGGCTAAAGAGACGTACCTTTCCCCAAAAAACGTTGATGAACAAAACAAAGGGAGAAAAATGGAGGATATTTAATTTTAGAGTTGCAGGGAGACGAAAACAAACCTCAAAAAGTTAGCTAGTTTTACTCTTTAACTTACAAACACGCAGACACACGCCTGGTTGCTAACACTTTAGCAAAAGCGACCAAAGGGTTGATGTCAGTGTATGCAAAGCTAATTTTGGCTCCCGTAAAATGGGAATGATTTCCATGTTTTGTATCCCGTTGAGAGTCAGACACTTAGTCTGGCCGTGGACTTATGCACACTGAACAACTGGAAACTTCTCCACTTTATAATATTTACTTTCAACTGAGCGATCTGTTGGTCGACTATTTGTTCAGTCACCCATGAGTGCAGTACTGACACTTGTTCTTGTCTTCATTTAACCTTATGTGGAATATCTACTCTGTTCAACGCGGCACATTTTGTACATGTATATTTGTTTATAGTCTGCATATCTTCACTTCCCTGTGCTTTGTACATAGCTTATTACTCCTTCAGATACTCTCAAGACAGTTTTGGTACTCATCTATTTGATTCCTTATTCTAAGCATATTTCTTACTTCTATATTGGGTATAAGAGCAACTGTAGGAACCAAATTTCCCCCTGGGATTAATGTAGTATTTCTTTGTTTTAAAGGTTTATCTTTGGGTTTTATGTCTTATTTTGAGATAGGGCAGGGGATAGTCAAAAATCGGGCAGAGAGACTGGGGAAGGACCCGCAGGTCGGATCCGAACCACCGTGCTTTAACCATAGGCTACTGGCACCCCTTAATGTAGTATTTCTGATATCTGAATTTATCATATTAGAGTTTATTCAGGGATGTCTTGTTCTATTGAATCTGAGCCTTTAAGGATATATTCTATTTTACAGAAATGTTAAACTTTTTATAATGATCTGAAAAATCAAGTCTTCATTCTGATGAGCAACTTAAAAACCTTCGACTTGAACCAGATAATTTCTTTATCGGAGCCGATCTTGCAGAGTGTTGTCCAGTCCTCGGTGTTTGGAGAGTTTGCCTCAGGTTTTAAACAAAGTGTTTACAGGTTGTGCTTTTTCCACCAGGGATGCCTTTATACAGCGCCACTTTTCTGAAATGAGCCGTGCTGTGGAGAGGTGGGGATTGATGTGTAGACAAAGCAGCGAGCAGTTGGGTGTGGATGTATGAATTCAGCAAACAGCTGCTCTCCCTCTCATGAAGTCAACTGGCACATATCCAGACTCACAATGAAACACGGTGGACTCAGGGGCCTCCTCGCCGTCCTGCACGTATTCTCACTTTCATCTCGCTCAAATAGAAACAGTCTACGGACAGATTAAAAACACAAATCTCTCGGGCCTTTATCTGTTTTATTTACGTGGTCCCAGGAGAGGTGCTTACTCCTCCTTATTTTCTGGCAGATGTTTGCACATCCAATCAGTGCACTTTAATCTTGAAACCAGCCTGTTTCCTTTACAGGTACAGTGGAGGTGACAGGCTGAAAAAAACCATCTTTTTCATTTTTATAGCTTATAAAGCCGCCCAATTAGCGCAGCAGCAGGTTTTTCTTTTTAAAGCAGAGATATCTCACAGGAAACTGCTTAGACTTCAGGTTTCTGGTATAATTAGCAGCATTTTTCCCCGAGCAGAAATTATGAATGGGTGGCGGTCTGGGTCTTTATGTATTTGTGCAAATGTTCAGCTATGGAGGATAATTTGATGCAGATGTAAGTTAAATAAATGCATAATTGCACTGTTAGATTTGGAAATTAGCATGTTGCAAAAAACAACATAAGAAGTATCACCTGTATTTGCATGTGTTACGATGATAAATTGTACTTGATCTCTATCCTGCAGAACATTAATTAGAGAGTTAAACACACGCTGCTTCTCTCGCTGTCTGCACAACAAAGCTTTATAAAGAGGGTTTTTTTTTATAAAGTGGAGGGGTCCCAGGGGACACGAGGGGGGATGTGGAGCTGCAGGAAAAGGAAGGTAAATGGAAGAAAACTAATTAATAATATAAAATGTGACAGTAACATTTAAGTTACTCTTTTCAGATGTAATCATGTCATCAAAGAGGCGCCGGTATCTCCGTCTGTAGGGACTTGAGTTGGGAACCGGAGGGTTGCCGGTTCAAGTCCCAATGCGGACCATAATATGGAAGTTAGTCCTGTAGCTGGAGAGGTACCAGGTCACTTCTTGAGGTGCCCTTGAGCAAGGCACAGAACCCCCGATATTGTGTTCCCACCCACCAAAAGACGAGTTGAATTCAATAAATCGATAATGAGGGAGAAACGAAAGTTTACCGTTACTGTTGATGATTGATGAGACAAAAATTACAAGATCTTTTACAAAATAAGATGTTGAATTAAGTGAATGAACAAGATTATTAATTGTTAATAAAATATGGAAACATTGATAAGACATAAAGAAAGAGGGGGGGGGGGTTCAAAGAGGCTAGTGTTGATCAACTGATTATAGGTTCTTGTTTAAATTTCACAAATATTTTTATCCCTGCACAGTTTAAGTTTGATTCATCTAGGGGTAATCTTTTTTTCAGGTTAATATATATATATGGGAGGGGGGGCGTCGGTCAATTTGTAACAAATGTTTCATGTCATGTACGTCTTTGTAACCTGCTACTGGATGCTTTGAATTTCCCTCGGGATCAATAAAGTATCTATCTATCTATCTATCTATCTATCTAGCTATCTATCTATCTATCTATCTATCTATCTATCTATCTATCTATCTGTCTATCTAGCTATCTATCTATCTATCTATCTATCTATCTATCTATCTATCTATCTATCTATCTATCTATCTGTCTATCTAGCTATCTATCTATCTATCTATCTATCTATCTATCTATCTATCTATCTATCTGTCTATCTAGCTATCTATCTATCTATCTATCTATCTATCTATCTATCTATCTAGCTATCTATCTATCTATCTATCTATCTATCTATCTATCTATCTATCTATCTATCTAGTGCTTTATGGTGGGTTTTTGGTATGGTAAGTTTGGGAACCCCTGCTTTAATCCACTTATTATTCTACCCTCTCTTTTACATTTTGTGATGTTCCCGTCTCGACCAGCAGATGTCAGTAGTGTTCCTCAAAACCTGGGTGTTCCTGTGAGCCCTGCTATGCACATAATAGTCATCAAGCTTGTTTCCTTGCACGTTAAACATGCTATATGAATGTTCAGTGTCGCCATGCAGGCACAGCAACGAAATTGGCTCTTTTTTTTTGCTGGAGTGCTGTCAGGTGTGTAAATCCCTAATTTAAATGAGGAGGCTTTCTTTGCATCTGTGTGTGTGTGTGATGGTAATCTAGTAATTAATGAAGAATGGGTTGCAGAACAAAGTGGCTGCAGATACAAATGTGGGGCTCCAGCTGTGCGCCAGATAACGTGACAGATGTGGTAAAAATGAATCTGCGATGGAGGAGTAATGCACATGGAGAAAGAGCCGTCGAGGAGGAGGAAAAAGGCAGACCCCGTCGGGGGCAGATTGACAAGCAGGCAAATCGACTGACAATCAGGCAGACTGGGGGCGCACAAACAAACACGAGTACCTGTACTGTATGGATAATGACATGGTTTTAGAGATGAAAGCAGAAAACAATGCAAATAGCCCTCACTCGCAGCAGTTACCATGGCGACCAACCACCTGAACTTGGTGGAGGTAAGTCCCAGGAGAGGTCTGCAGGGAGGGGAGGGGAGGGGAGGCGGGACAGGAGAGGAGACTGTGTCCTGGTTTTTACAGTTTTTCCAAGTCCTCCATGTATCTCCTCTCTGCACACAAGTCGTCCCAGCGTGCAGAAGCATCTCCAGCGGGAATCTGCAAACCACTTAGAGGAAAAATTCAATATCGGACCTGTTCCGAGTATTAATTGCTTCTCTTTCTCCCCCCCTCCCCTGTAACGCTTATTTATTAAAAACCCTCTTCCTCTTTGCGCTCTCAACCTCATCAGCTGTCCACTCCACCTCTCCATGTGCGGCACGTGTAATGGATTCTCTTTGATATGGCTGAACTTGAATCGCCCCCGACCCAGAAAGTGATCAGGTGTCCGCTCTGAACCTCTCAGGCATGCCTGCATTTTCAAGGCTGCTTAACGTGGCGGGGGGTGGAGGGGTGGCGGCAGACTCCAGCAGAGTTTCTCACTTTTCAGGGAATTGGTTCACAACAACTCGGTTTTAAAAATGCAAAGCTTACACAGTCGGAGATGCACCGGGAGAACGGTCTTCATCAGGAAGTGTGCAGAGGCAGAAAAGACTTTGTTTGGTTTGATGGCCACAGAGGAAGTCTATTCTGAGACAAAAGCCAACTGCAGGCTCATGCTGTGTTTGTCGTTAAAAAAAAATCTTCTTTTTGAATATTTTAGACGACTAAATTGACTTGTGGAGACTTTAATCTCTTATTTAGGCAATTCCACACCAGAGGGAGTGTTGTTATACGGAATAGGAGACTTAACGATTAAACATTAACACCCTCACTTGTCGGCATTAGCATTACGAGTCTGTTAAAACTAATTCATATTTGTATTAATGAAGTTTATTATTGTAAATGAACACTAGAGAAACAACAGAACTAAAATGTTAAAAACCTTTTTTCTTACTTGAAACGGCTCGGTTTAAATCTGGGAGGAGTTTTCTGACTACAGAAGTTAAAAACAAGTTGTTTTTTAAAGAAGTTGTCTGATATCTTCCTCTGAACCATTCAAACAATACCAAGACAAAAACCAAAAACAATAAAAACTGAACTAAAGCCTCTAACAAACCAGTATTAAAAACTAATTACAACTAAACTGAAATTGAAAACATAAAGCCAAAACAGAATTAAAATAAAAAAACAAATGAAAAATCCCAAACTATTCTAACCTCTGTGGGCTCGCAATGTTATTTAAATTTTGTGTCTTAGGGGAGCACTCACACTAATAAAGTTGTTCTGACCGTGCTCAAGCACAATTGCCCCCCCTCCCCATCCCCCGTTGGCCTGTACTCACACTGCTCCAGGACTAACCGGGCCTGAGCATGGTTACCTCTTGTACATAACGTTGTGATAAAACACATGCATGGTCAAACCAAACTACAAATGAATTCAAGTTATTCCTTGTGTTAGGGGCGTTTTTCTTCTGATCACAGTGATGGCGTTGAGAAATGTCTTATCAGTGGCGGTCCTGATCGGTCTTGATTTAAAATATGGAGTCCGCCCAGTCCGAGACCAAGACTGAGTCAAAACGCTTGTGATTCCGAGACGAGACCGAGACCTTTAAAAAGTGGTTCTCGAGACCGGTCTTGAGAGGTAGTATTTAGAGCAAAATGTTTAGAGTCTGGGGGGGCGGTCCGGGGGCGCCGGTAGCCTAGCAGTTCGTGCACACACCTCATGTACAGACACTTTTTCCTCAATAGTGGACAGCCTAGGTTCAAATCCGATCTGGGATTCCTTTCCTGCATGTCATTCCCCACTCTCTCTCTCCTCAGTTTCTGACTCTATTCATTGTCCGCTCTCTATAATAAAGGCATAACCCCCCCCCCCTCCCAAATGTTTAGTCTGTCCTCACATGCTATTACACAAATACAGTAAGCACACTATCACTGCATGTTTTTACTCTCCTCTCTGGCGGTGGATATCATGCAAAATGGGAATTTGTATTTCAGACATGGCAATTAATTTCCAGGCTGCACCTTTCGTTATGAAGCTAAATTTTAATTACTCATTTCAGGGCAGTTATGGTTGGAGCCCCAGCACACTAAAGATAATTTGCCTTTTCGTTAATCTAGAGTAGGGGGGTGGGGAGGCGGGGAGGGGTTTATAGCAGCCATAGCGGCAAGTGCAGGCGATTTTTGTGACAATCAGACCATAATTATGAGCGGGGATGCAGCCAAGCGCAACATGGCCCGATGTCATTAACTTGCAGCCCACCTCAGACTGAAAGGGGCTGTGGGGTTGTCATTATTTTCTATTATTCTGAGAAGAACACAAATCCAAATGAGCACAGATAAAAAAAAAAAAAAAAACGTAACTAAGCTTGATGCCACAGGCTTAGCCAGCTGTTTGACATTCAGCTGTTAAACCTTGCTGTAGTGAAAGGAGTGGGGTCACAGGGATAATATTGCTTGAAGAACAACGTGAAATTTCATTAGGTCTGCTAATGCCTCCCTGACATTAGTGATAAATCCTCGGGCTGCTTGCTAATGGGCGCTAAGGAAGCGGATATCTGCGGCCTGTGGTAACTGTACCATGTCCGGTGGCAGGTAGTCAGGGGATTTGGCTCGAGTCCAGCGCTGCGTGCAACAGAAACATGTTGCTGCACACAGAATGGGAGTGTGACAGCACTGCCTTATCAGCAAACGGAGGGACTGAGACGTTTTATTCAGGCTCTACGCTTACACACACTGCTTCTTTTTGTACTCCACTGCGTGCAAAACAAAAAAGGCTGCGGCCACAATACAGTATTAATACGATACTTTTATCATTCAATATTAATGCATATCCAAACATTTAACTATAAATGCTAAACAGTAGGATAATACATTTGCAATTTCTGCAACCGCACATCATAAATTGTCAAAATAAAAACTTCTCAGCATCTTATTCAGTCTGTTTATTCTCACTTCCATCATTAATATTGCAGCAGAATGAGTTTTTCAAGCAGACAGACTTCCAGGTTTCTGATCAATGTGACTTGTTGGAAAAAGTTCTGCGACCCCTTCAGCCACAGAAATACATTTATTACATGTTTTTCTTTTTTAACCAGCTTCCTAACAAATACCTGCCGTCATTAACTGCAAAAAAAAAAAACACCTCACAGTCGGGTGTTGTGTTTTCTTTAATGGAGGTCGCCAGTGCTCGTTAGAGGGGTCACAGAAACTCAGAGGGAAGAATGGAGAGAAAAATCCAACTAAAACATTTCAATAAATGTAGACAGAGAATATCAAAAATAAATGTGTTCGAGCAGCCGGTATGAGGGACCCTGATGTGTAAGAAAGTTGCTTAAAACCAGCGACCTATCTCATTAATAAATGTGAAAAGATGATAAGAGAAAATTGACCAGCAGGTAACCAGGATGAACATGACTCAGCTGCAGAAGAGCCACAATCACTGAAAAACACCCGGGCATCGTTTGAATAAAAAGAGATTCTGAAGTTGAAAGTTTTTTTTTAAAACAAATATTTGCCATCGTAGTGTACAAGACTGTGCTAGAGGCTATTGCTGTATGGCGACTGGTTCAGCTGGTAGAGTCGATTGTCTTTCAACCGGAAGCTCGAGGGTTCTCTCCAGCTCCTGCAGCAACATGTCCATGTGTCATTGGGCAAGACACTTAACCTCAAATTGCTCCTTCTGCTTCGTCAGCGGTGTATGAATGGGATTATTTACTTCTGATGGTCACTTAACAGAGCAGCCTCTACCATCAGTGTGTGAATGTGTAGGTGTGACATGCGGTGTGAAAGCGCTTTGAGGAGTCAGAAGTCATGCCATTATGTCTAATAGTCAAATCTGCTGTGGAGAAAATGAACAGGATTTGACTTCTGGAACACCTCTGTTTAACTCTGAACAAAGACACTTTTCTGTAACGTTACCGTAAACAGAAATCCTGAGGCAGGTTGTTGAATATTGAACCGTTATCCTCGATATCAGCACTCATTTTCTGCCTTTTGTCCAATACGATTACTTGGTCGAAACTGTCCGCTGTGTCAATTTTCTTTAAGACGATCTTAAGCGCGTTCACAAATGAGTCCTAAAACATCTTACAACAACCTTACAAAAAACAACTTAAAACTCTCTTGTTCATAATTTAATTGTGGTCACATTCAGGTGAGGAAATCAAACACTTGGAAGGACACATTTTGGTTTTAGCTCAATTATTTTGGTGTGTTGTAAGTTTTAAATCAAAGACTAATATTGATGTGTTTAAAAGCATGATTTTAAAACTAAGTTTGTGTTTTTTTAAAATGTTTAAATCCCCAAATAACTTTCTGGGCTGCTGTTTTTCTGCGCCAGGATTCAGGGGGAGGTAGTTTTCATTGCAGGCAGACATTTTGGAATCATGGATAAATATTTCATGGACTGATGGACTTGGGGATCCAGCCTGAGACGCTGTTGGCAGTGGATAGCATTCATACCAATAACCTCGATACATCTCCTCCCCTTGAAATGTCAATGTGAAGTGATCTGAGATTTGGTCGATGTTTCCTGAAAGGGGAAACTAAGAAATCGAAACCAAGGCGAGGCGGAGTGATTGTCTTACCGATAAGTGCTGATACATATTTTGATCAAAATGTTATTTTTTTCTTTCTCAAGGGCAGTTGCAGTAGTTCTGTATTGAAGGAGGGGGGCGTGTCCAACGCCTCTCTCACTGTCTAATCTCCTGGTGGGCTTTTCCTTCCGCTGTGCTGGTCATCTTTTTTTCCCACAGAGGAGGAGTAGCTCACGCACAGAAAAGGCTTCACCTCCTCCAGCACCCTGCAGAGCTGCCGCTGTGGAAACACCAGTCTGCAAGAGGTGGAGCCGGGGTGTCTGATATCACTGACATGTATCATAACAAGTGTCTGAGGCCGTCTATTACCTTTCCCTCGGGGCTCTACATCGCCTTGTCATGTCTCTGAAGCATTCCTTCCCTTTCCCACTGTTTCCTTTCCCTCCGTTAACTAGAGCCACAGAGGAGAGGGAACCACCAGACTGCAGACTACAGCCGAATGAAGGGGAACACATGGAGGAGCTTTGGAATTATTGGCTTAATTAGACCTACAGGGAGTCCAGCTTAAATGATTTGCCAGAGTGAATATTACTAATGCACAGGTGTGAGAAGGCCAATGAAGCGTGTACGCACATGAAAAGCACAGTTTTATATCCGCTGCTCAGGTTCACAGAGCTCCTGCCTTATATGTGGGGAGGCCAAAGGAGAACATCCTTTTTTGTCAATGAACGATCAGTTCTTTATGGGTGAAGTTAAAGACATTAACCTAATAGGGCTGTCATGATACCAGGATTTTTTTTTAGAAAAACTCTACTAATATGGATCCCATAGCAAGAAAAAAAGTATATCCAAGGCTCTGATCAGGAGATGAGATAACATATCATAAGATGAACTGCTATTTATCCCTCTTGTCACTTGTGTCCTGCAGAACAGTTAGAATCTGTGGTCGACGACTGTGGGTGGATTTCACCTCCACAGCACCCCTGGGTGGGGTAATGTGCCTTAAACTCTCGTTGCAACAGAGAGGAAGAAAAAACCGACGACCATCCAATAATGTTGCAGGAATATGGACAGGCAGGCGTACAGACGTTTGAAGCAGAACAAAAACTTTCACACAGAAGTGAAAATCAGCCTTTAAACTTGAAAGAAAAAATGATTTCAGATTTATCGTCATAATTATCGATATCGACTGATGTGAAATGATTTGTCCTGATAACACTTTTAGTCATATTGCTGAGCTCTACTTTAGAATATTTACAGTCTAACAATGAAAGGCACGCAGAGCAGATGACATCACTACAATCAGAATTTGACCGATTTAAACTCCTTAATTTACTGTTTAATCAGAGCAGCACAAACGGCCAATCAAGGCAAAAATTGCAGAAAAAGTCACTTTAAATTGCACAAACACGTTGGCAACTGCGGCCAATGTGTTTCGCAATGTCACTAGAATCATGTCTACGAATAAAATTCTGGTTTTGTGACAGCCTCATTGTGCGTATCACTATATTTGACATGACAAGAATAAATGATTGTAGATATTTTTTTTGATATAAAACCTTTTTGACATTGAAATGATATAACAGGCGAGGTGATTGTGCTTCAGATGAGAACAACTCCAGCAGCAAGGTGAATTTAGAGAGTTCATTCAAGCTTAAGGTGCCTTTAGATGCATTAAATACATTTATTATATGTTTTATCCTTGATCACATTAGAGCTTGTTTCACTCTCAGGGCTGCTCTCTGAAACTAGACTCTGAGTATCTGACCTTACGAGGAGGGAACCTGTTGTGTACAAATCTAATCTTGTGTGGAGGAAGTCAGCGTGGTTAAAGGTGGAGGAACAATAATTGAACACATGAGGGGAGAAAACAAGCAGCTCTGACCTTGGATGAAATCTATGTGTGTTTTCTTGCAGACTGTATTATTAATGCTTTAATGACTGACATGTTGTAGTCTTACTCGAGTTTCCCCTCAGGGTTAAATAAACTGTTGGCTTCTTTTTATTGTTCTTCTTGTTCCTCTTGTTGTTGTTCCTTTTCTTCTAACAACAGAACACATTTGTTGTTGTTATTGCAATATGACCATTTGCACAAAGACATCAGTAACACACAGTATGTAACCAGAGGTGCTGTTTGTCAACAGGCAACTGCTTGGGGCGCCAGGTCAGTAGGGGGCCTCCTGAGGGCTGACAAACTTTGAACCAAAGCAGCGGCTCAAAATCTGCAATTTTTGCAATGACAGTACACTGAGAGACAGCACTCACTCTCGTAGCCTTGCTAAGTGTCCCATGCTTTTAATTTATTTATATTGTAAATGAAAGTACCGTAAGGAAAATAAAGAGGAATTTTCTATCGGGACCTGAAATCAGAAAGAGGAAGAGGAGTAAGCATCGGGACACGTTGGTTGGAGGGGCCCCCAGTGAAGTTTTGCCTGGGGTCCTTATGGAGTCTAGAATCACTACTGTATGTAACTTCTGCCGCCACGGGGCTCTCAGTTAAAACAATAACAAAAGATGAAGTCGAGGCTGGCGGGGAATCATGGGAGTGATTCTCTCTGCTACGACTGAAAGTTAGGCATTTCCAACATGGCGGCTGCTGCCGCTGAGCGTCCAGAGCCTCCTGCTGTAACAGATGGCTGACGTCACTCAGGCTTCGTCCATTAATATTTACAGTCTATGACCTTAACTTGCTTTAATGTTTTCTAAAATACAGCAACTGGTTTTTAAAGCTTCTTTAAAAGTCGTCAACATGGAGGGGAGTTTTTCCTTCACTGCAGCATCCTTGAATCCTTTTTCACCACCACTATGGATTAGAAGGACACCAACTGCTGCTATTTGAATGCAGGTTATTTTCCAGCTCATTAAGCATATTGATATCAGTAAAAACAAATTGTGGATTTTCAAGGAGGCATAGAATCGCACCCCGCTAAGAGCTGTCAATCAAAGCTTTGTGTGCATCAAGGAAGCTGATTTTGTATAAAAATTAGGAGAAATAAACTTCAGAACAAGAGGAACAAGTACACGCCCACATTTCCGTGGGTTCTGGAGAGCTGGCCAATCAGAAGACAGTGGGCTCTGTAGTCAGGGGGGGCCCTTAAAGAGACAGTACCTGAAGGCTTCCTTGTCACACAGAAGCTACACTAAATGTTTTCACAGACATCAGGGTGAGATAATGAACGAGTTTCTGCATGCAGAGGCTTTTTAGGTCGGGTACAATCACTTCTATCTGAACCACTTCTCTTGCCCGCTTGCATCGCTGCAACACCTGTTGACCTGATAACTGGTCTCATATCTGGCAAACCGAGGGGCATCCAAAACGGCTGTGTGTCTCTGGTCCAAACAAATCCAGAGCATTCAGGACCAGAATCTAAAGTTAGAAGGAGGACATACTGGCTGCTGCATTGTTGTCAGAGAAGCCAGCACTTCAACATGTTTCCTTAATGTCTGATCATATAGTAAGATACCTTTATCATTTCACTCACTACACATCTTATTGATTGGTCCTTTAACTTCAATCATATGCAGTGTTTTATCTCATATATATTCTTTATGAACATTAAATAACACATAAACCAACCTATAGAAGTTCAAAAATAGGTATGAGGTTCATTTTCTATTCAAGGAAATCAGAGGCTTGCCCGCACCTCAGTCTGCAATGTGTTCTGTTTGATCCACTGGGGTACCTTTTATTTTTCAGACACTGGTGTCCAATGTTTGCTTTTTCCAAATTGTACTACTTCCAGCCTCCTCTGAGAGGAAGGTGTTGGGTCAGATCCTAATTTAGAACAGTAAATTTAGGCCCCTAGCTTCGGTGGGAGGCACTGTCACGGAAAGATTGATTTTTATCGCGTCAGCCCTGAAGAGTGTTTGTGCGAGTGTGTGTGTGGGGGAACAAAGGGAGGTGCAGGGCTTCACAGCCTCCACGGGGACTTGAAATGGCTCTAACCATCTGCTGAAAACAGTCAATACATCCCAAAGCATCATGTAGGGCCTCCCCATATTCTTCTGTGATTGACTGAAAAGGTCACGGACGGCATCGAGACTAAGCAGCCAATCAACATGCATGCCTTTTACAGAAAGCCGATATCTCATCAGCTCTTTTAAACGATCATCATCCTGACTTTAGGTCTGATTTGCCTGAATAATCCGAGCAAAACAAAGCTTTCTTCTACTTAAAGATTGGCTTGAGTATCCAATCACCTAAAATAGAACAGCTTTAGAGCCGCCTGAAGTCCACACGTCAGGCGATATCACTAAATATAACCACATAAATAAACTAAAGGTTTTAAAAGTCACCGCCACTATTTTTGTCTCAAGGGACAGCATGGTGAGGCAGTGACTGTCAAAACAGTGCGCTTGAGAAACACGTATTCTGACGCATTATATACCAATAAATAAATGATGAGAGGTGTGAGGTGTGTGCTTTCGGCAGCAGCTATCTGCTCCAGACCTGAGATCCATATCTTGAATGAATAATCTCATATTGTTGGAATAAAATGCAGGTATTTTTGTCCTCATGCAGTTCAGAAAGCCTGAATGGAAATAAGGATGAAATCAGGATTCAACCTGATATCTCCCATATTGATATTATTGTTTTTAAATGGAAACATCCAGAGGTTTAGAGATTCATGTGAAGCAGCTTGTTGAATTTCTTAAGTCACAGAGTTTATTCCTGCAGAGTCTCTAATAGTAAACTTGGAGAGATTAAGTATTTTTATTTTTTTATAAGGTCGCATAAATTTCTCCTTTTCAACCAGTTTAAATAAGTCTCAGAGCTCCTCAAAACATGTGTGTGAAGTTTCTTGTTCTAAATCCACTCTGATCCTGTATTTGATCGTGTCTATAAACCCCTCTATTTCAGCCCTGCTCAGAACAGGCTGTTTCTGTGTCTGTACCTTTAAATATGTAAATGAGCTGTGTCTGACCACGCCCCCTCTCTTGAAGGGCTTGGGTGTACTCGGTGCTTTCTCGTTCCATGTCCTATTGTTTACGGTGAGAAGGCAGACTCAGAGGGCAGAACAAACACCTAGCTGTGGGAGTGTCACCCACCTGGGGGAGGGGCTACTGCCCTTTGTGATGTCATGAAGGGAACATCCTCCAACGGCCTGTTGGATTTCAATTGTAAAAAAAGATTCAGGCAAATGAGTGGCTTATTCTTCAAATTAAATGAAATTTGTCAAACAAGCAAAAGGCATGAATGTATCATTTTTAAATAATAATTTTTGGGCTTTTTGCCTTAATTGGAAAGGACAATGGATAGAGTAGGAAACCAAAAATGAAAAGAGTAAAAATAATCTGAAAATTAAAAACTACATTTTGCCAGGAAATTAAATGCACCATCCATTTAAGCCCAATTTAGAGTAACAAGAATCCAAACTGAAACTTTAAGAAAATAGAGATGGAGATAAAACTTGAACTAAGATGGATCCACAAATGTGTCCAGACAGTTATTATGTCGAGCATGAATGCAGCATGATCGAAGTCCGACTTTGGGCTCTATCACAGCGGTATAGATTACTGTACATACAATGAGTGTGCCAATTAAAGCTTTGGACTGTCAGACAGGAGATGCCCGAAAGCAACATACCGAGCTCGATTCCGCATGACAAGGTGCACGGATGATGCCAGGAGTCCGGGGCTCATCTCAGTCAGCCGAGCGTGAAGGGTGCAAGTATTAAAAAAAACACCAGAAACAGGGGGCAGGTGGGGAGGGGGGGGGGGGGGGGGCAACAGGCTTGAGTGAATGCAAGGATGATTTATAAAAGAGAATGGTGGGTAATGGTTCGGGGGTAAACAACAGTGTCCCTCCGGCCTGGTCTGCATTTCATACGACTGTGATGAAGCTGTCATCAGCACGCACCACTCCGGTAATATAATCCTCCGGGGGACGCTTACTTTTAATTTGGATGTCAGAGGGAAATGATGGACTTTCATTGTTTGTTTTGAGAGTGTGTGTGTGTGTGTGTGTGTGTGTGTGTAAACTCATATCTATATCCGTCTCTGTTTGTTTGGACGTCTGTAGTGCACGTTCATATTTAATGAGCTTTTATAATAAAACCTTCAACCGCATTATCTTAACTTCTCCAAAAAATGATGGAACGATCTTGTTGCTTTAGGATTGATCACAATTCATCATGAGATTCATGCAAAGTATTTGCCCGGGGTTTGCTTTTCTACTACTTCATTAAGCTTTTGAATTCATTTGAGTGCATCAAGGACTCTCAGAGCGTCTCCATTAACCCTTACTTCACTTCCTTTTATGGAGGGGGGGGGGGGGGGGGGGACTCACAGATGCAACTTCTCTACATGAAAACAAGATAACATAGCCAACATTTTTCCATACAATTTTTTCGTTTTATGCTTTTCATTTGAACCTAATATATATCGGAAAAAAACGTGTCAAGAAACATTTTTTTTTAACTTTTGATTTGATGAAGGATGAGTTTTGCATACTGTAGGTTGTACTTGAAATTACTGCATACAGACTTGTTCTAGCTGTTTGTTTCAGGAGGCTTAAGGCCCGCCTCAGCTGCACCTCCTTATCTGTTACTAGGCTGCCCGAAAGTTTTGCAGAGGTAGCATTTTTAATACGGCCACAGGCATGGATTGGCTTAAAGCAGCACTATGTAACTCCGACACCTAACGTTTGAATTGGGTACTGCAGTCCAAATTCAAAACATTGAAGAGCGCTGTCTCTCCCCCCCCCCCCCCCCCCCCTCTAGAGTCGATGCTCACGCAGGTCACCATGTGGTGGACTCTGAAGCTTCAGTGTTTATCCAGCTCTGCATGGGTCTGTAAACCTTTCTGTGTTCTAACCTCTCTCCATTTTTCAAAAAGCATCTCCAATATTGATCCTAGTTTGAGCACGTTTCTGCTCGTGGAGCTTATTAGAAACATGCAGAGGCTTTTTAGGTCGGGTACAATCACTTCTATCTGAACCACTTCTCTTGCCCGCTTCCATCGCTGCAACACCTGTTGGTCTGCCGTCAAACCCGAGGGGCAAAAAGGCCACGTGGGGGTGCAGCCAAATTCACTGGCTAACTAGTCTCCTCATTCGTCAGCTAACCCGGTCTCCTACAAATAACACTGGTGACGTTGAACACTTCCCTTTACCTTCTGAGAACGTCTACCCAGCATTCGCTTCAAACTTCTGCCTTGATTTTACTGACGTCATTCTATGACAAATGCATAAGGTGTTCCAATCCTTATATTGTTGCTTGCAACTGTTTGGTTTGGAAAAGTTAATAAGCCCAAGGGCTGCAGGAACCGAAATAGCTTGAAGCACAAATTGAATGTTCAACTTCCGCTGAACTGAAAGAAAGAAATGCATGAAAACAGGAGTTTTAAGTCTACAACGCTGATTAGGGAATATTGTGTTGTCCTTATCTGTCGATTTAAATTAAAAACAGATGCCAGAGATTTAAAAGGATCTCTGATTTGAAAGGGTTTCACTCTGAAAGGTCTGTGTGTGAAATCCTGAGGAGTCAGAGCTGTTAAAAGGATGCAGAGTAAAGAAAATAATGTATACACTCAGAGCAGAACAGCTCAACAGGAGTCTGGCTCTGATGCACAAGCTAGTCCCAAAGTGATAAATAGATGTGACAGCGGAGTGCATCATCGTCTTCATCAGAGGAGCTTCATATCCTCTCAAAAAAACATGCGTCACAAACAGCATTTCATTAAAACGGCTTATTTCTGTCCCTCAAATAAAAATCAACACTCTTTGATACAGGCGCGCACTGTAAACTGAAGTCAGCCCGGCGTTTCAGCACATAAATAACACACGTTTATTTGGGAAAAGATTGTGTGTAATCATGTGTAGACTGTGTCCTGGCAGACAAACGCACAAGAGGAGACGCTGCTTCTTCATAGAGCTTTAATGTTGTTATTAAAGCTTCCCTGGAAGGCGTGCATATCGACCTGAGCGTGGACTCCTTCACAGACCAGTGCACTCTGCCGTCCCGCCCCGCTAGTGCCATCAAATCAATCAACCTTTCTAATTAACTGCATCCAAATAAGGCAAGCATCTTCTGTGCCTCTAAAAAGACCCCCTTTTTCCACATCACCTCCTGCACACACAGGATGTTCTACGTGCCCTCGGCTCGATGCTATTTCTGCTGCTCCCTGCCTCTCACATCACACTCACTGAAATCCCTCCCTTTGAACATTTTTCAAAGAGAAACAAACAGCAACTTTAACCTCTGAGTCATTCAAAACCTTAGCGTTATTGTTGATTTACTTGTCTTCACTTCCTTATAGTGATTATTATTTTACATCCTGGCTTTGCATGCCTAAAAACTGGGGCTGTAATCATTCCTCAAGGATCAGTTACTCAAATACTGCATCTCAGCAAATCACTTTTTTTATTAGTCCATATGTGTCGACTTACTACTGCTAATGCAATATGAGCTTCTGATTAGACGCGTGATGCAAGATGTGTGATCGGTGTTGATTGCAAAGTGGAAGAAAAGATGGGGCAGGTTACAGTAATGGCAGAAAGTTCTTAAAGTTCTGGACCAAATGAAGCTGAGACACAAGACAAACTCTGCACTGCCTTTGGGAAAATCCAACTAGCTTACAATAAAAGTTCAACATCAATGCTTCACAATCTCAAGGGAGGGAAATCCGGTCTAATTAAATCTGATTGGTGAAATTAACACCAATCTAAGCATTTGTTGATTGATATCGTTTCATAAAACATGTTTCTATCAGGGGCATCGGTGACTGAGCGCTTAGTGTGTGTGCTCCTTTCCCGCTTATCATTCCCCACTCTCTCTCCCTGATCTCGGATGCTGTCCACTGTCCTGTCTCTCAAATAAAGGCACAAAAAGCCCCAAAATTAATCTAAAAACACATTAATATGAATAGCAGAAAAAAACTTAAGTACATACATTTTTTTTGGACATCTAATCAAGTAACCGAATAAGAAATTCCTTTGTATTTTTTTTGTGTAGAAAAGAAGATAAAGCAAACTGAAAAACTGAATGAAACATGGTTCAGCTTCTGCCTGAAGCTGTGCATTCAGTTTGGATTTACTAGAAGAAAAAAACATTATTGATATCTATTAATAAGTAAAAGTGTTAAACAGTTGGTATAATGTATTGAAATAAAGGACTGAATGTTTTCATGTTTTCATTTTTACATTTTATTTAAAGGTTACATCTGCTACACTCCCACATGCCTGCTGGATTTGTGAATTTTAGTCTCTACTGCATCTTTACTGCTGCAAAGAGCATGTGGTTACTGCTGTCGCTTCACAGCTACAAGGTCCCTGATTTGCATCCTGGTTAAGCCATGAATGAAGCAAGGAAAGTTTTTTTGTTTTGAATGTCTGCAAAATTGATCTGAAGTTATCATCCCAAATTCAGTCACTTTAAAATCTTAAAGGTCACATATTATAATCATTTTTAACCAGTTTAAGTCTCAGAGCTCCCCAAAACATGTCGGTGAAGTTTCTTGTTCTAAATCCACTCTGATCCTGTATTTGATCATGTCTATAAACCCCTCTATTTCAGCCCTGCTCAGAACAGGCTGTTTCTGTGTGTGTACCTTTAAATATGTAAATGAGCTGTGTCTGACCACGCCCCCTCTCTGGAAGGGACTTGGGGTGTCTCGGGCTTTCTCGCTCCATGTCCTATTGTTTACGGTGAGAAGGCAGACTCAGAGGGCAGAACAAACACCTAGCTGTGGGAGTGTCACCCACCTGGGGGAGGGGCTACTGCCCTTTGTGATGTCATGAAGAGAAAATCTCCAAACGGCCTGTTTGAGCACACATTTTCTGAAAAGTGGAGCAGGGAAAAGACAGAGGATAGACTTTTCTCATCATTGGAGGTTTGAAGAAGACAGACTATCTCTCTAACATATTGGTGTTAGAGAAACATGGTGAAGTGTATTTTGCAGAATGTGTCTTTAAGGGACACTAACTTTATGACCTTAAAACAACTATATATATATTATTTTTTTTACAGTACTCTATTACCCAAATAACCGATAGCTTCAGCTCTGTTATAAACACCACAAAGGATGCAGATTGTGTGTGAGCCACTGTGGATGTATGTGACAGAGTATCTCTTTGAGAGCTGATAAAACAGGAAGCTCTGAAAGGAACAGCTGCTCAACAGTTAAAAAAAGACCCTCCCAGCCAATTCTCTCTCTCTCACTCTCTCTCTTTTCTACTCCTCATGTAGTCAAATGCTCTCTCTCTCTCTCCCCTCGTGCCGCTGACAGAGCCAGGGAGTGATGTTCCTCTCAGGGACGCCCCCCAGGCACTTGGAGGAGCTCCAGATGTGCTCCTCCAGAGCTGTGGACTGCAGCTTATCTTCATTTACAATCAGTCCACATTTCAAACGCAATCTGAAAATCAGCTCCTCGTCCATCCCCCCCCCCCTCTCTCTCTCTCTCTCTCTGGTATTAATTGAAAATGCAAACTGTAATCAGATCAGCTGAATAAAGATGAGTGGCTTAAAGATTGGAGATATGAGGGACAATTCACATGGCTCCGCATGAGAAATGAGATAATGGCGATGTGAGTTTGATCAGTGGATGTGCTGCTAATAGTCTGTTTTTGAAGGCAGTTTTGGCAGGTTGCCGTCGTCATCGTCCCCCCCCTCTCTGAAGAAGATCTCACAGATCTTCTGGCAGAAAAAAGATCTGTGAGATCTTCTTTAGGGAGGGAGGGGACGAAGATGAAGACCTGCCAAACGTTGCTTTTATTATGAAAGTTACTGTGAGCTTTTAATACATCGTGCAGATCCTTTATTGATTCTTAAATCCAGGTTATAAACATGTTTTTCATGTGCCTTTGAAAGAGCCTTGAAGCGTACACTTTATTTTTCAATGTTGTTTAATTTTGCTCTGATTGCATTTCACTAACTCTTATGTAATCTAATTGCTTTAAATTGTTTCTTTTAAAAATCCACTCTCCTTTGGTCTGATTTCATATTCTCAGTATTTAATCTTCTCTTTCATATTTTAGCCTTGTGTTTGTTTAAGCATGATGTCTTCCCTGTAGGGATGGAAAGATTCATCGTAAAATTGGCATAGATCGATTCAAAGGAGTTAAGATTCACATCCGTACTCTGAAAAATGAATCTCAATAATATGGTGAGCGTCAGCAGCTGCAGAGCAAGATTTAGAAAATTGAGGACGCACCACCGTCTTTTAAAATCGGAGGTGTGGAAGCATTTTGGCTTCCCCGAGACAGCAAATGAAAGAGGTGAGAAGATAACAGGCGAGACAAAAACTGTGTGCAAATATTACAAGACAGAGAACTACACAAACAGCACAAACAACATGATGCAGCATTTAATCAACACCACAACAAGAAGCTCCAACCACCTCCCCTTGTTTAAATGCTTTATATGTGATTTTTCACACTTAAATGTAGAAATCAAGTATCTCCTCTGAAAATAACTCTGTGAGTCATGACTGTCTACAATGGGTGTAACACCCGAGTCCCACTGTCTGTGATGTTTTCAGAGTTTTCAGAGTCCTATCTTCAGTTTGTTTACATCGCCCGTACAGCCGGCTGACTCCTCCCCTCGTCTATAAAAGTTGTTTAATTGAGGGACTAGAGAAAAGAAGAATAACATACTGTACTCACTGCTTAACTGTGTTTCTAGATCACGCTCATTTCAGGTAAATTTACATGCAGTGTGAAGATACGAGCATAATAAAGATCGCTAGCATTAGCATGCTAACACAACAATGCACCGCGAGTTGTTTTGGTTTCATGCTGGTGCTCAAGGGCGACATCTGCTGGATCAAAAAATCGCATATAAAGTCTTTAAGAAGACATTAAAACATTAAAAGGCCAAACCACACTGACGGGTTTGAATCCCCTAAAGGGAATCTTTTTCAGTCAAAATTTGTCTACAGTCTCATTTTGTAAAATAAATCGTGAGAGAATCGTATCTTGAGTTGAGTGAATCATTACATCCCTACTTCCCTCTGTAAAGCACATTCTGCTGCCCTGCATGACATGTGATTTAAAAGCTATAAAGCTGCCTTCTTTTGTAACCCTTTGCATCTCTAATAATGTTGAAGAAACATACTCCTGTGTTATGAAACTGCCCCCAAAACTGTGTCTAAATCCAGACAGATAAATGAGCCCGAGTAGACATCCCTATTACAACCGGACTGAATCAAAAGCAACAAATGGACATTTTTCCACTCAGCTGCTGTGATCTGCAGTCCTGAACCCTGGGATGGCTTGTTACAATCATTTCCCCCTCCTGCTTTCTCCTTCTTGATACCATTCAGACTGTGACTGTGCCAAATTATCCGCACCTGCCAAAATATCAATGGGGATTAATGGAAATAGAACCAGGTGTAAGCCAAATAGACTCACTCACTGGGCGGGAACCCAAAACTGTTTGAGTCCCATTACCCAAGGCTTTCTTTAAAAAAAAAAAAAAAAAAAAGGAACGTGTGAATGATACGATGGAGAGCAAGAACATGGCTGATGAGTAAAACAAAATAGCAGTTAATGTAGATGAGTCTGCGCTCACTCTCTGGGATTCATAGAAAGAAGCTAGAACTCTGAAGAATCCTTTAACACTGGGAGGTGAACCGTCACCTGGGGCTTCACTGTTTGATCCTCTAAGTGGCTGGTTGATTAGTTAAGAGCTTATTTGATTAGTCATGGAGTCCGGCCAGATGTTGGTGAAAGGAAACAGTCGTACCAGGGGGACTTGTGATAAATATGATACCTGAGAGCACAGGTTGTTGTGACTGTGAGTCATATGTGTAAAGAGTGTTTATGATTGGGTCTTCCTTTCTGGGGCATTGTGCTATTTTTGCATTTGTGCATCTGTCTTTGTGCTGCAGATACCCGCCCGATGACTGGGAAAGCCCTGAAGGTGTGCACCGGTCAGTGATTGGACCGAGGCTGCTGCTGCGTGCTTGCGCCGTATTGGAGGATACCTGGGCGTGAGAGTTAAAGAGGACATATCATCCCTCCTTTCCCACCTTTTCAAACAGTCCCCCTGTGGTCTAAATGAAACATCTGTGCTGTGCTTTGGTCAAAATATAACATGAATCAAGCACCAGAGGAGGTTTGTGACCCTGTATAAACCAGCTCTCTCAGAACGCTCTGTTTTGGTGTGTGTGTCTCTTTAAATGCAATGAGCCCCGCCCCCTGAGTTTTCCTGGTAGACATCACTCCTCTGTAGCGAGAATAAAAATGGCCGACCTGCGCAAAAGTTTTGTTCTAGGCTGGGGGTGGAGTCCATGAGTGGAGATACCAGGGGAGGGGAGGGGATTTCTTTTTACCAGAATCCCACTGTGACATCACAAGGAGAGCACATTTGAAACAGAGCATTTGTCTCTGTGTTGTAAGACTTATGCAGACCACAAACAAAGGACTGGATGGGTTTATTTCACATTTTGTGGGTCGGTAGACACTCAGGTTACCCAAATATATATCAAAAAACTTTTCATAATATGTCCCCTTTAAAAGGGAGCTGCGGAAGTTGAACGCTGCCCTCCTTCTTCCTCGCCTCCAAAGAGAGACGCGATAGCTTTTTGAGATAGAGAAAACTATTGTGATGACTTTGTTCAGTCCTGACTGTGTAGTAGGGGTGAGTAGCCGTTTTCTTTTGAATAATCTTTTCTCCTGTTTTCCTTATCAGAAGTTAAGCAAGATGCCTGCATTTTATTTTCATTCCTTTTATTTGAGGTTCGGTAGTTTGGGTTTGGATTTGCCGGGCTCTCCCTGAAGTTGAATAAATAGTGTTACTACATATTGTGGACTGAAATGTAGTCGTTACTGTGATTAATCTTTTGGAGTGAGGGAAGAGAGGGTCACTTTACTGCTATGGCTGATCGTAACAAAGGTACTAATTAAAAACCATCAGGAGTCAGGATGGAGAATAATGTTGGGATGTATATTTGAGCTGCTCGTGTGAGTCCACTAAAGAGCTCATCAGAAGGAACACTGAGATAAGCTTTAAGTTGTGTTATCGACACAGGACTGATGTTAAGTTGTTATCTGGCAGAAACATAAGATGATACTGAGGGCTAATTTTTCAATACGATTTCTCAGCTTTAAGAGCAAGATCCACTCTACAAGATAATCGAACAGATTTTGGGCCTGATTTTACATTTCTGACAAACCTTGACAAAGTCTTGATTTTTTTGATGGTTCTGAAGATTATCTTGCCAGATTTTCAGTGTGTAAAGAGTCATATGCAGTATTTAAATTCTACCGCCAGTGGGCTCTAAATCAAATGATAACGAAAGATGACGTTGAGGCTGGCGGGGAATCATGGGAGTGATCCTCCTTGCTAAAAGCTGGAGAAGTTAGGATTGTTAAATATGAATAACAGATTATGTTTTTACAAAAACAACAAAAAAATCAAATGTACTCACTTCCAGCTCGAGCTGAAACAGGTACACCAGTGGTTCTCAACTGGTGGGTCGGGACCCAAAATGGACCGCAGAGAAGCTTTCTGTGGGTCTGGAAAATAAAATTGTGTTAAAAAGTCTATGAAGTCCTTTTTAAACAATTGTTGTTCTGTTGTGTTTCCTTGTTCTGTCACATGTTCTCTACAGTCTGAAGTCCAAACTGCACCATTTTTCATTTAATAAATCTCATTGGTTGAATTGTTGATTTCAGATATTTGAGTCGTTATTGGTCATGAAGGAGTTGTTGGTGGATCCTGAGGCTCGACCAGTTGAGGTCTGCATGACTTCATCCACAATGAGAACATTTTGGGAGTTTTTTTAGAGTCAGGACTCGGGTTGTTCATGAACAGAATCAATAAGTGTGTGGTGTGATGTTTTGGTCATATCATTGCTCTCCTCTAGGGCTCGGTGTCCAGACCAAAAATCAAATCTTGATGAATGTCTCTGTAAAGAAATAAACAAAAACATGCTGTCAGTTTCAAAGTCAAACATGACATAAAATAAACTTCATGTTTGTCAAATAACAAATAAATGTATTCAGGCTGTTTTTGAGTTTTGCTCAGAGAGGGTGAGAGGTGGAGGAGGGACCGACGGTGAGAGGAGAAACAGGCGACTCTGCGGCTCTCCAGAAGAAACGTTGAACATGAATTTAATGCATCTTACCCTAAATCTCGTTTTGCAAATATATCCTTACAGTATGTCTTAAAACTCGCTATATTTCCCAGCCCTACTCTTATCACTAAGGGAACAAACCTGTTAAATGTTTCAGTATTTGTCACCTTGTGTGGGGTGAGCAAAATCCTAGGTACATTTTTTTATGCATTAAAAACAGAGTGTGGTTAATTTTTTTTGTTTATATATTTCAACATCTGTTCAGAATTTAAAAAATGCTTTTAGTGTGGGCTCGGCTTCAGCTGTAACTTTTGCTCTTATGTAAGTTCCTTTTTTGTGCCGTGCTTTTAGCATATTTAGCTTTTCTCAAGCGCGAAAAAGAAATAGCATAGATTATTTAATATTGTGATGGTTTAACACTTCGCGGATTGGCAGGAAGACAGATATTTGTTTTTCCTCTCCTTGTAAGCGAAATACAATTTAACAGTGAACATATGCATTATTCATTGTTAAAGCCACGTTCTCTGAGTGGATCATGCCTTGCGGGGGAAGACTGTTTATTTCTTATTGAAATAATCCTCTGTAGGAGAAAAAGTTGCCCATGTGAGAAATCAGATTTTCTGGCGATGCACCAGAGTGCAGAGGAGGAATAGAGGTGGAGAGAGAGGGAAACGCTACGAAACAAGAGTTTCTTTTGTGATCCGACAAGACAAACAACTCTTATTGCAACATCTGACAGCTAATTGCTGCCTCCAAAAACCACTTTACAATCATTATCCCGACTACCTGATCTTGTGCTGGCAATCGTCCTGCATGTGATCATTTACGTGGAGGCTGCAGCTTGTTGCCTAATAAGCTAATCTTACACAATGCCTCTCTTATTCCCTGTATTGTCTCACATTCATGTGTATGTTTGTGTGCATGTGTGCGTAAACAACGTGCACAACATAGCTGCCTTACCTAATGTGCTTGTTAGCCATCCTGGACTCCCCTGAGGCCCGCTTCTCGATCCCGGGACTTATTCATGGTGTGGTTTTAACAAGCACTGTCGATGTGAGGCCATTGAGAGCCTGCAAAGATTGCAGTCAATGGCAATTTGGAGTGCCACACAGAGTGCAAATGAGCTCTGCAAATATTACCGGGGCCCTCAATCTATGTCAGCGACAGCAGGAAGGTTTAGGAGCCGTCGGCCACAGGCTGCAGGTAGAAGATATTATTGTACGAGAGCAGCTGCTTCAGCAGTCCAAGAAGAAGATTTAACCACAATTACTGTACCTCCTGCACGCTCTGCGTAAATCACTGATGGAGCAGACCATGTTCTCATTAAATTGAAATAATTAAAGGAATATCATAAAAACAGTAATATCATTAAGTGATTAATTTTAAGTACATTTACACATCCAAGGAATTTGACTTGGTGTATTGGTGCTAAACAATTAATTAAGGAAATAAAGCAGATAGCAACAACTTAAATAATACAGTATAAGAAGATATTACAATATATAATATATAATTTAAAAATGTAAAATATAAAATTGGACATGGGCAAAAGACATGCATTACAAAAGGGATATTTCAACATTTTGTCAGTTATATTTATTTCCGCGATGAGGTAGATCAATAAATAATAATCGCGCTCATGTTTGGAAGAGGAGCAGACTGCTAGCTAAGCTTAGCACAAAGAGTCGAATCCAAGCCGGTGTTGAGTCATGATGTCAGTGTGGAAGTGCAAAAGACTGCAGTTCCTCGAGTGTCCACTTGAGGCTGACTCCAAAAGCCGAAGAATTCCCATTAGGACCCATTTTTAAAAGCCCATTTTTACAGCAGGAACAAACAAGTTTACAACCTGTTACACAAAAAAACAAAAACATTTTGGTCTCAGTGGCTCCATGCCACACTGTAAGTTCAGTCAAATATAAATGCAACACATCTGTCTTGATTTTCTGAAGACTTAGAGTTATTCATAAATAAGTGTTATAAGGAGCAAAGCTTGACAGGTGGGAGTGTTGTAGCTGTTGACCTGGAGGCTGAAAGGTCCGCCTCAGCTCCGCCTGTTACTAAGTTGACTGATAGTTAATTGGAGACAGTGTATCCGACGTGGCGTTCATAACGCCTGTTTTAGTTGTAATCTAAGTGATGAAGGCTGAAGCTCATTGACATCTATAGTTGACATGAGGCATGAAAATGAAGGGCAATAAGAATAAAAAAATCTTTTTAACAAACTGAATTAGCAACAAAGTTATCTTTAAACAAAGGACGAATCATCAATTAAAAAATATACAAAGTTTATGGGGTGGCTGTTGCTCAGTTGGTAGAGTCGTCGTCTCTCAACCCAGCGCCTGCCATCAGTGTGTGACGGGCAGATGTGACATGCGATGTAAAAGTGCTTTGAGTAGTCAGAAGACTACAGAAGTGCTATACAAGCTCAAGTCCATTTTACCATTTGAGAGTCTTAATTGGGGTCTGGATTCACCTGCATTGCTGCAGCCAGCACAGGCGTGCATGTTGCACCTCCTTGAGCTAAGTGAAATCAAGGCAGACCTGAATAATCCCAACAACGCCTCTTCAGACACCAATGGATGACTCAAATGAAACTAGACCTGTTGTCTATGCAACCTCGAGTGATGATAGTAACAGGCCGATGCTGGTCGGTCTCTCCTCAGAGTGGGGTCAACGAGTCTGTCTGAAGTCAGGGACGAGATTTGTATCAATCCTTTCATCTAAACTGAGCATCTCATCTCATCTCGGCGAGAAAGAGAAAAATAATTTCCTCCTCATAATGTATTCCTTGTAATTGTTTAGGATCATAAAGGAGATGATGCAGAATCACAAAACGCCTCTGCGTGACAAATTACATAATAAGCATGCACAGCGGTGCCAGAGCACTGGCTTCAGCTTACTCCTCAGTTTACATCTGAACTCTCAGACGCTTTAGAGACGGCTTATCTGCTTCCATGTAATTATCCTAAAAGATACCTGTAGAATTAACAAAAGGGTCAACACTGCATGGAAAAGGAAATATTCTTCTTCTTTTTAAACAGACGCATAAACAGTGTAGACCTATAAAATCTGAAAAAACTTTAGTTCTTTCAGATTCTACAATTCACTTATCAGACGCTTTTATCCAAAGCGACGTACATCAGAGAGTAAGAACAACACAAGCAAGGATCTAGAAAAAAGGGAACAATGTCAGTAAGAGCAAACGATCAGCTTTGAGTCTGATTGGACACACAGGTGCTGACAGGAAGTGACCAGAGGCAAAGCACAACATTGAGGGCAGTTCTTGAGAGCTCTAATCAGTATAGAAACCATCTTATAAGTCGTCGTTATCAAACAAAAACCATCGTCATTACCATCATCATCATCAATAATATGGAGACCATCATCATTAAGTTAGTAGGTATTCATGAAAGAGCTGGGTCTTTAGCTTTTTCTTAAAGGTGCAGAGGGACTCTGCAGATCCAATGGAGTTAACAGTGTTTAAAAAGTCGAACGACTAAATGTTCCTGAACGAAGTCTCCCTTTGTCCTCCTGTCGTTTAGGTTCGTCCATTAGCCAGTAAAAGCTCTCAAAGTGTCATGATTTCCTCTCTTTTATTCCTGCATGTCCTGCATGTCCTTTTATTCCTGCATGTCCATAAATAGTACCTTGTACCTTGTACACCGCTGAATTATGAAGCAGGACATGGTTTGGCCTGGCAGCACTCCTGAATGAAACTGTGCTCATCCTGCCTTTAAAATGACAAATGAAATGAACAGTGTGAAAGTGTGAGGGTACAAAATATATCAAGAATCCAGGAGGATGTGGAAAGAGGGCATATGAGAGCGGAGACCTCCGAGGGGAGGGGGCATGAAGAAACCCACTTCATGAATTAACAAACCCGTGGTAATGGAGTCTAAGGTCTCATTGCTATTTGCGATGGAGGCAGCCATGCATTCCCTCTCTACTTATTAGGAGGGAATGGGGAGACACAGTTCTTTTGATTAATACTCCCTTCCTCTGCGCGGTGGGCGGTGGGTGGTGGGTGGTGGTGGTGGTGGGGGGGGGGTAGAGAGGACAAGCAGGGAGGAGAAAAAATAAAAGGTGGAGTTGAAGAAGAAGAATAGGGTAGATAAGATTACCAGTGAGAAAGAAAACATTATAAATCTATACCTGGAAACTAACTGAGTCATGCACAAGGACAATAAGAGATTTAGCAGCTGGCCAGATTAACACAAGAGCCAGAGGAGGCTAAACAATGTCTTATAATGCTCGCTGACTAAATATAACCGTGAAGGTATGAATTCTGCAGGAGCGCTGATCTACAGTAAATACAGGTTTTTTTCCAGAAAGCATTGGCAGACTAACGACGACAGAGAAGAGGATGCTCAAGGAAAAAAACATCATATACAGTAAAGCTGCAATTTATGCAGACACAATAATAATGGGTATTTTCTTAGAGCGAGATCACGCCCAAACGTTTCTTAATTTGCAAAAAATGGCATAAAATGGTTGACTTAAGCCAGGTGGAGTCACAAACGATCTTAAGAGATCCTATTGGATCACACTTTTATTTCAATATGTATACCTGGCATGAGAAATGTCAGAGAAAACATTGCATAAAAGGAGAGAAAATAAACACCTGGTACATGTACATACTTAAGAGTGACCCTAAAAACTCAGTTATGAAATTGTGACTGATAATTTCAGTTTGACTGCTTCAAACTTTTTATCTTATTGGCTTGGCGCTGTTTGTCCATGGGCAAGGTGGGCAACTGCCGAGCGCCCCAGACACTGCAGGTATCATGCAAGAATTCAGAATTGACAAATTCTCTTTCTACTTTCATGGTTAAATTTCCCTTTTTAAGGCTTCTATCTTGCGAGATCAGTAACTAAAATGCCTGACAGCTTCATGAGAGTCACTTACATGTTCCCACTGAAAAGACCCTGACAGGCTTTTATTTCGCTGATAGCTGCAACTACACGGGTTTCTTTCTATTCCTGGACCATTACAGCCTCTAACATGAATGTATTGTTGCAGAGATGAGCTGCTTACATCTCATCTGTGTCCGCCTGCATTACAGTCGAGTGACTACACAGGAGGCTGCTGCAGCTGTAGGATCTTACCCTGCCCAATTTTCCTTTGATTTGATCTCCTTATCCTGGTTCAGACCTGCAGCTGCTTGACCACATCATCTCTGAACCAGTTCTTATCATTGATCTTATAGAAACAGGGTCTTTAAGCCCCTTGTTATTTGCTAAAGAATTTATCTTTCTGTTGCATACGTTGGTATTTTTTGGAGAATCTTCTAGGGCAGCTTATCCCCGGGATAGGGCTATGCATATTTAATCGTAAAAACATCACAATCTCGATTCACATAAACATGCAATCTCATTTCTAAATGATGGTGATTCACTTGCGCTTGTGTCCATATGCATTCAGTATGCAGCAGTCACGTCGGCGTTTCCCACACATAGCAGGAACTCTGGCGGGCCGGCTATGGTGTGTTTATGGACGCCCAAGTAGCCTCTATTTCTAACTTCCAATTTAACACATAAAACAAACGAATCAAAACAGTTCCTTGTGTATTAATAAATACTTTCTTGAATCATACACGGGTTATTCATTATTTTTGCAACAGGTATTAAGGAGTCTGTTTAGTACGCACATTAATGATATCATACCTGTGCTTTAAAACGTGGTGATAATGAGCAGGTCTTGAAGGGCGGTCACGACGTTGATGCATGACGAAGTGACACCTCGACAATAAATGACAACACAAGAAGCAAAAACATCTGTGAGCACTATATTTCTGTTGCAAATAAAACTAAAAAAGCCTTTGCACTGTGCACATATATATTAAAATATCAAAACCTAAAAAATGAAGAGAGTTCATTTGAATAAATTATTGTTTAGAAATATTTATAAGGTGGCATATTCTCCTCCTCTTCTTCAGTTTAAATAAGTCTCAGAGCTCCTTAAAACATGTCTGTGGTGTTTCTTGTTCTAAATCCACTCTGATCCTGTATTTGATAATGTCTATAAACCCCTCTATTTCAGCCCTGCTCAGAACAGGCTGTTTCTGTGTCTGTACCTTTAAATATGTAAATGAGCTGTGTCTGACCACGCCCCCTCTCTGGAAGGTGCTTGGGTGTACTCGGTGCTTTCTCGCTCCATGTCCTATTGTTTACAGTGAGAAGGCAGACTCAGAGGGCAGAACAAACACCTAGCTGTGGGAGTGTCACCCACCTGGGGGAGGGGCTACTGCCCTTTGTGATGTCATGAAGGGAAAATCTCCAAACGGCCTGTTTGAGCACACATTTTCTGAAAAGTGGAGCAGGTAAAAGATGGAGAGGATGGACTTTTCTCATCATTGGGGGGTTTGTAGACGGACTAGAGACACATGCTAGTGTCAGAAAAACATATGTGACCTTTAAGTCATCAAACGATGTTAAAGCAACAATTTGTAAGGTTTGTTTGCCCTGATGGTCTCCGAGTGCAGTTTCTTGTACTGTCATATATTTAGATCGACCCTTGAAACGACTACTTTTGTGCAAAAATAACATACTGTGGCTTTAAGGAAGAGATGACAGATAAGATGGGTGCTCCTAGAGGCCTGTTTCAAAGGGTTAAAGGAAATACACCATTAGTCCGTTGATGTCTTGAAGGCAGCGTTTAATCTTTGAAACGATGTGGGCAAAGTCTTAAATCATGGAAGCTTTCCAGTGATCATATAGCAAGACTTTTTGTGTCATAACTTCCAGCTGCACTTCAAATACACCATGTACTGATGTATTTTATATCATTTTATACATTTCACAGACAGCTTTAAGGTATTGAAAATGCATAAAATAGATCATTATGTTCATTTGGTATTGAGTTCTTCTCATTCTAATCAAAAACATCTTGACTCCAGACAGACTTTGTGTTACAGGATGTAAAACATTTCCTTGACAGTCTGCAAAGGCTGTAGCTAATAAAAGGTATTCATTTAAATGCCACTGTCTGTGTCACATCCAGCCTTTCTTCATCTTCTGCTGTTGAAGTGTTTTTATTATCCAGCCTGTGTTGGCGCTCTGCACCGGTGTTCAGCGGTCACTTCCAATCCCTAAACTGTGTGTCATAAAAAAGAACAACCGCAGCACTTGAGTAAAAGCCAATTTTAGTGTTTGAGAGCTGAAAGTTAAGGTTGGAATCATTCCTGCAGCAGAGGCTGATTGAACAAATGTACCTTTTATTATTTCACAGTTTCAACAGAAGCTGTTGTTGTCCCTTTTTGTGTTTTGGGCTGTTTCCTCCTTTTTTCCACTAAAGGCTGTTTTTTTTTTTTTTTTTTTACCACCCGACATCCCTGACGCCAAGCCACCATATTGGACTGTGTCGTCCCCTCAACCACCGCCGTCCTCATTCATGCACGCCCTTCTCCGACCTCCACCTCAGCGGCAAGGAACGCTAGGAATACAAAGGAGAAATCCTTCCTGCATTTTATCCCCCGTGCTCTTTTGTAAAACGTCTCAAGATAAGATAAGATAAGATTATGAATTGGCACTTTCAAATAATGATTGATTGATATTTTTTATACAGCCACAGCAGAGGATGCTAGCACGTTAGCATCATCTTCATAAGCATTGTCATAACGCTGGAGAAAACAGCAATAGCCTCTTATTTCATTCATACCTTAAATCTCCAGCGGCCCTCCTCATGCGACGGGGCCTCAGAAAGCTTTCCCCTTTATCCCCCTTATGGGCGACCTCATGCGTGTGTGAAACGGCTTGAGAGCTACTTTCTAAATATATTCCGATAACATTTTAATTGGGGGGGTTGCTGAAAGCTTTTCTCGCAGCAGTTTTATGCTGTGATTTCGCACAACAGATGAAAATGCAATAAATGTGCCCTGCATAAAAGAGTGATGCAGTTTTTATGATTTGATACTGTTTGATACTAAACAGTGTGAACACAAGTGGGAGGCTTTCTCCATTGAGGTGTGAAGGTGTTTTTTATCAGTGAAGGATCCTTCCAGTCTGCCTGCGTGATGGAGTCGAGATGAAGAGGCCTTCATTTGATTATCGAAACACTCCCATAACTATTCATTCTCAGTCCGTCATTTCATGCTGCTGGCAGTCAATAAAATCCATACAGTCATCTTTTCTCCTGAACGGGTTTTTGGACACAATCGTAGCAGCAGCTGAGAAATCCTGTGTGACAGCCAAGTCATCATTTCTCTCATCCTGAAGGCTCCAGAGAAGACAGACCTCTCTGCTCTGCACTCCTGCTCTTCAATGATTTAACACCAACCTTTTTATTTTTTTTTTCTCCCTTTGCCTTAAACGCAACACATTTAAAAAAAATTGTTTGGCACATGTCTGGGTCAATTTGTAATCCTCTCCAAATGCAGAGCACTGGGGTTGTCTGCCATTAGCCGTAATGAACATGTGGGCCCGGCTCTGAAACATGCCCTGCAGGTAAACAACTGAATTGAGACAAAGCTTTTCCAACTCGCAAAGACTGCCAAAATCTCAGCTTGCCTCTATATCAGGCAACAGTTTGGCATCCTCACCTGCTTTTTACCACCTGTCTCCACACTTTCACTTTCATGTCCTCGTCGGCATAAAAAAAAAAAAAGGAATATTGCAGGTGAGCTCGTTGTTTCTGGTTGTTTCTTATTTTTTATTCAATTTCAACTCCGTGGCTAGACCTCAAAAACCACTTTCAACAAGCAATACCTGCACCTCGCGTTGCCATGGAAACTCTTCACTTAAAAATAGAGCCGGAGGAATGAAAGCCATACGGGTGGAACATGCCTCCTTGATGTGGCTCAGGAAGATGTATGGTTGTTGGGTGTAGCTTGAAAACAGGTGAGCGCGCGGCTCTGTTTTTCTTTTTTTAACAGCGTCCTTTAAAGCGTCTGAGCGCCTCGAGATGCTACACTTTGTGTTATGAGAGCGAGAAAAAGCAATAAAGCGGTGTGTTTGCTGATGCAATGTTCTGTTATAAAAAAAGTGAATTTATTCGCCGCCGGATGAAGCTGATGGACTTGTTACAGCTCGATGATGAATAAGTGTCTCTTCCATCTGACTTCGTTTTTGGCGTATTTACTGTACATGACATCAACAAAGTGCCCGAACAAGATGTGTGTTGACGTTCCCGCGCCTGGATGAAGCCTCTGAAGAGAAGTGTTTTGACACCTTTTGACAGACGGTGATTCACTTCCAGGATTTACATATGCCGGGGCTGGGAAGACGCCTGACGAGGGATCAGTGGGGTGTAATTCTCTTTTGTTCAAACAGCACTACAGTGAGGTTTTTAAAAAAAAATCTGGTTTGTGCTGCACGTCATACAACTTAACACCTTTTGATTCACCACAGACGTACAGAAACACAAAACAAAGTCTCACTTTATGCGTCTTCCTCCGCTGTGAGTGCATCAGGCAGTAACTGTCATTACTTTGCAGCTGTTTCTCGACAGTTTTTATATCGACTAAATAGGAAATGAAAGGCACAAAAATGAAAGCGAACAAAACAATTCAGATTTTATTTTAAATACATGAATAAATGTTTCTTATGGAGTATCATAAAAGAAGAAGGACCTATACTGTTGATTTCAGGATATTATGGGGGAAAATGTTCACTTATAAGAGAACTGTAGGATCTTTAAGGGCGTCCTTAGGCCCGTGTCCAGCTGGTGTTTCAGTCAGAAAAGTGCTGACTGTGCACTCTGCCGTTCTTGGATGAAGCGCTTCTACTTGAGAATAAAGTGCTGCATTTGCATGCGGTCTCTATGACAACAGTCACTTAAAAATGGCCGCTCTATGACCGACACTGTTCTTTGTGATTTTCACTGTATGTTTTATATTTGAGATGTTTTTGTCTCTCTTCACTATGAGCATTAAACGGAGGATGTGGTGCAGGGAACGATCTGTAGGAGACAAAAATACGGGGAAAATCATATATTTTATAAAGAGCACCGTTTCACATCAACAGCGTCTTTCAGAAAAGTTGAAAGATTTTCAACTGGATGCGCTCAACTTGATAATTGTTTCTGTGCACATGCCTGAGCATGGACCCCCTCCGTGGACATTTCGTTTAGCTTTTTTTTCTTGAAATGTTTTTTTATAAATTGTCCGTGTCTCTCTGTTGTTGATCCAATTAAATGTGATTGACGTGAAGACAGTGTTGGGCTCAAGTGGGAAGAGGCCCTGGGCATGTTTACTGATCTACATTAGGTTCACTGTTTCAGACTAAACAAAGGGAGAGCAGTGATTTGTCTATAATGAGCGGAAAAGAACGCATAACAGCAGGTACTTAAAAGGAATAGTTGAGACGGATATGAGGAACACAACGTTGCGGTGTGAATTAAAGACACTTTCTCTACAGAAGAGCAGAGAATTATTTTTTATATTTTGCCTTTATTTAGATATTGGTATTTAGGACAGTGGATAGAGTATTTAATATAGAGTATCAGGAGAGAGCGTGGGGGCAGGCAGCAGGAAAGGTGCTGCAGGTCGGACTTGAACCCAGGCCGCCCCCTTGGAGGACTATCGTCTCTGTAAAGATGGGGCGCTACCTTCCTGACAGGACCTCAGAGCCCCAGAGGAGCAAGGAATTAAAGGACAATTCTGCATCCTCCATAGATACAGACACAACAGTTAGCATAAGTTTTGCAAAGTGGTTAGCGCTGTTGCCACACAGCGAGGAGGTTCCTGGTTTGAATCCCAGTCTGACAGGAGCCTTTCTGTGTGGAGTCTGCATGTTCTCCCCGTGCATCTGTAGGTTCCCTCCATGTACTCCAGCTTCCTCCCACAGTCCAAAGACATGCTCGTTAGGTTAATGGCTGACTCTAAATTGTCTGTAGGTGTGAATCTGAGTGTTTGTCTCAGACAGGCCCCCCACGACCCCAATCAGGAAAAGCGGATGGAGAAAAGTTTCAGGAGACTCTGACTTAAATTATAATAATATATTTATATATTAACAGGACACAAATGATATTGTGTCAGTTCTGTCAGACCATCCAATTTGCAAAAAAATTGCAATCTTTGAAACCATAACTTCGGAAATCAAAAAATTTGATCTGAGAAACATTTACTTTCTGTATCGTTTTCTCTTATTACAGCCAAACGGTTCCATTTCCTGTTCCATGTGGTTCAGCTGAGAGAGAGGCAGAGACTACAATGTGTGTTCATGAATGTGTAAGGAGATGTTTGTGCAAATGCAGTATCTATAATTGGTCAGTTAATTCATTAGCAGGATTCTTTACCTTGCACCTTGTTGCTGGTCAGAACCAGCAGACTAAAGAAAAGGCGGGCTGGACGCTGAGGAGGGATGATGGAGGTCGAGCCCTCGTTGTGGCCTCATTACTCTGGAGACTTTGGTGGAGACGGAGCTGTGTGAGCTTTTGTAAACACATTAGCTAAGTCGGGACAGAAGTGTCAGACACAGGTCTGCAGCCAGCAGCTGAATGGATAATTGCAATACGTAGCTGTGATGAGGGACACATAAACTACTCTGAACACCTGCAGGACTTTTGGCTTGAAGTGGTAGAAAAAAATATGAAAGTCTCGTTGAGTTTTTACAAAAATCAAAGTGAAAACAATCCTTCATAAATAACAGAAAACCTGTTTTAAAGCTGCTGATTTTGACCATTTGGAAAGACGGTGAAGGCTGCAGATCACATTTTGATTGACCTCTTCTATGCCGTATTAGACGTACAACAGTAGCTGCTTTGTTGACAAATGCCATCATACCCTACGATAAGGACTGGGTGATACATCAAGTTTTTGAGATATATGGATTTATTTTTTAACCAGATAAGGTAAGACAAAATAGTTTATATGTGCATAACAAAATACACTCAGCTTTGTGTATTTTTTAAAGATTTCTTTTGGGGCTCTTTGGAAATCAAAGTAACCGGTACATTGAATGTTATTGAAATTTAAAAAGGAAAGCTTCTTGTTTATATCGTATAAAAGAAGATATGTATCTCAGATCTCAACTGGGATATTGCTTCAGTCCTGTAAGAATCAAAAAGAAAAGGTGTTCATTTATAATCTCGATTTTTCACTGCTGCTCAACAATCGAGCGGTCATGTATGGAGCGACTCGCTGAAGAGGAAAAACAGATGCTGCTTTTATTCCCCCCCTCAGCAGCAGGCTCAGTAGTCTATAATGCAATGTATCCACGAGATATGTAAGGTTTTTCAGCTTCTTACCAGGAAAGTCATCAATCATGAATATTGCTCTCTCCTCCTTCGTGCGTACACATAAAAAAACAACAAAAAAAAAAACAAGCTGGATGCAGCGAGATCTCAGAATTGAGAGAACAAGGCTCTGAAACGCACAAAAATATAACCAATGCAAAAACAAGCATCTACATTCCTTATATGAAAAAGTCCTCAAACGATAAAGGTGGTGTTGATGTGCTTTGATTGCACCATGAAGCATTTCAGGGTTTATTTGCTACGTGGACGTTTTAACCTCCAAACACATTAGATATATGCAAGAGAGAAGATCAAATCACATCTAATGTTATATGCGCTTGTTATTCCAGCTCATAGCCCGATCCCTGACCATGAAATAGATCCAGAAAATGGTGATGAGAAAGATGATGACAAATGATATCTGTGGTTAACCATAATGACGATAGATTCCCTTTAATGTGGGGAGAAAAAAGAAACAGCCAGGAATCATCAAATGAGTCAAATCTGGCATAAAAAAGGCTCCTTTGGCTACGTATTGATTATTATATGTGATGACAGTGACGAATGGTTTCCAAGGTAAATGTCACATTTGGTCTCTGCATAACTGTGTAACGGCTGTAAGTGCATTTTCATTTGGTATTTTGGACGGGCTGCGCAGGCTGAAAAGGAGCGGAGGGATGCACACCTCCGACTCTTCTGAAAGCAAAGTAAGTCATGTCAGGTTTATCTGTAATACCCATGAATCACATTCGACGTCTCTCAGGGCTTTACAGGCTCCAAAGGAGCACGTTTCTGACCCAGCCCGAGCTCTGTGAAGACTGCTGTAAGAACTCTGGATACAACAACAACAAAAAGCAGTCTTAAAGCATCGAATGAAGCTTCGTCTCAGAAACAAGGTGCAGGGTGAACTGCCGTGCAAGCATGTGCAACACAATCCTTACGTTTTCCTGCTGCTTATAAGGGTCTTCTTATGTCAGACATATAAGGAGGCTAAAGCAGCTGTGTTCTGTAGTACTCCTTCAGAGATGCTGAGACAAGGCAAAGGAAAGATAAGATAATTCAACAGGCATACCCTGGACCTGACCTATAGCATGCATCCTTCACTTGAGTCTTAGTCCCTCCCACTAGAGATTCATGGAAAGAATCAAGGAAACTAAGAGAAGGAGACAAGGACATATGTTTTAAGAGACACAAGACATCCTTTCCTCTGCAGCATCACTTGAAGCAAAGTTTGTTTGTGATGATATCATCTGATCACCGCTGAGCCGTCAGTTGGCTTTAACAGCTGTTTTATGTGCACATTTGCACTGTATTGATTCTCTTAAAAAATCACACAATAACTTTTTGTTTATGAATGTGACCTAATAAACATCTGCACATGAAGAACAACCTGCAGGCTGTCAGGTTAAATATTTAGCTAGCGTTAAATTGATGCGACAAAAATCTATAAATATCAGATACCGACATCTAGGGATGTTCCCACACCGACTAATTTAAGTTAAACATAAATTCTAAATTCTGTTTTACCGACTAAATTAAAAATAAGAGACACTCAGTCAAATTGAGGATTCAATGGAAATCAATGGGATTTGGTTTGTTGAGTGTGGACATGTAAGCAGTGCTAACACTGCCAGACTTCGGTCCTCCCTGCAGCTTCACTTGGCTGTGCTAAATGTGACATATTGCTCTGATCGATGTGCCAGTTCAACCTGACGCAGCCTCCATCCTCTGCTTCTACGAGATGGCTTTGGTTCACTGTGCTTGTTTACATCCAGGTAGTAAAGCTAGGAGAGCAGAACCTTTAACCAGAGCTACAGCCAGTCTATGGCTACAGTCACCCTGAAGGCTAAAAACACAACAACATCTCAGAATCATATTCTAGGAAAGACTTCAGACCACTTCATTTTGTTCATTTATTAGTGCATTGTTATTAAACATGAAAGTAAATCCATGACGCTATGCTAACACATTTGTGCAGCCTGGAGGATGAGGAGCCCAGCTTGGAGTTTGCTTCGAGGTTTAATTGTACTCTCCATTTCATCCAAAATCATCACTTTGGCTCAAAAATGTCCTCCATGCGTGCGTTAACAATGTTCATTGGCCTTCACTGCCAAAACAGAAACTCTCAGTGGGAGAGCTAAACCCCCCCAGTAGAACTGAGAGTCCAGCCAGCATGAGATGCTAGCAGCAACCAGGATCTGATTCCCCTGCTGGCCTTGCACCAAGTCCATTGTTTTAGAGCTGAGGTGCTGCTGCCAATTAGTGAACCCTCGGTCCCCTACCCCGGCGGTGGAGTATTCTACCTCTGTTGCACCAAAATGCATCGCTGCCTCTCTTTCAAGCGGTGCCAGGAAGCTCTTATCAGTCAGGCCTTTCAAACACAAGCTTGTGGATGCTTCGTGGTAATGTAGCCACGCAAGCTCATCCTACCCCCCCCCCACCCCCCCGTCCTCGTCCTGTTTGTTGTTAGCAAGCAGTGAGCGTGAGAGGGCTTCTGCAACCAGAAGAAACATTTGTCTTTGGGATAATCATGTTTAAGTCTTCCCCGGCACTACAAATACCCGTGGCAGATTACGATAAATCTGTTTGCTTACATATTTGCACATCAGCCCTTCAAGGTCGAAGAGGTCATGCTCGCTCCTGATTGATTGGAAATTTGACACATCTGCAACAAAACCTTGTTTACTTGGTGATAGCAAAGAGGTTTGATTACAGCCCGAGTCTGTCACAAGGGCGTCTTCTCAAGGTGTTCAATTATCAACATATCATGTGAGAATCCCATAAAAGACCTTTAAACCATATCACACAAACTCCACATGTGAAACGACTCGGAAGAGTGAGCAATTCCTCAGAATGAGATTGACTGGAAACCGGGTGTGTGTAGGAGTCGCACTTTTCTTTTTTCCTCTAGTGTAAAATTATTTGATGCTTTCTTGCTGGAGTTTTTCTGCTCGCACCTTTTCCTCACTATCTCCTCCAGCAAGATCAAAGGTGATCTTTGATGGGATGGACAATTCATTCCAGCCTGACAGGTGGGATACAGTCAGGGATGGCCATCACTCAGGCTCCCATCAACCTGTCAAAGACGTTTCTTGATCAATCACTTGAAGAGGAGGAGAAAACTGGCCTCATGACAAGCTAGAAGGTAAACAAATAATGCTGTGAGAGCAGCATCTACTTTAAAATCAATGTGCTCTATCATCCAGCATGCTGCATTGTGCTGTGATAAATAAAAATACATGTTACAAAAAATAAGAAGGATGAACAAACTTACATTTAATCTCATAATTTTGTTACATTTTCTTCCCTTTACTCCAAACACATGCATGCTTTCCTAAATGCAGAAATTCTCTTAGGTGATATTTACTGCGACACATTTCTGCCTTTGTTCAAAATGTTTTCACGATTGCCGAATAATTTCCTTGTATCAATTCTTCCTATTTATTACTAACATTAAATTGAAATGCAAGCAATGATTAGTTTGTGCAAAAGCCTCTTTGTGAGCAGAACGGCATTCTTTGTAAAAAAAAAAAAAAAAAGGAGAAGACAGAAACAAGATACATGCACGGCTTTCTCATTACTTTGGGCCGTTTGCTGTCATAAATATGCATGACCTTAAATAGTCACAAACGCTGCAGATTAAGGAATGGAAATCATCCTATAACGGCATCTTGTAACTTCCGTAGAGTCAAATTAAACTCACCAAATCAACATCTATTTGTGACTCAGAGGTCTGCTCGGAATATATGAGAGGACTGGTAAGAAGGAGTGAAGCATGTTCTTATACAAGGGAGACATTTAATGCAGGAAGATCTGCAATGAGTACTTTACTGTAAGTAGACATTAACTACAGGTAGGGTAGGAATGTAGGGCGGTAGTAGCTCAGCCCATAGGGACTTGGGTGTGTATACACATTCACATGAATACACACTGTCCCCCAAACACAAATCATCATATGACTGTTGTTTGTATTCCTCAGTTTGAGATGTCACCGTCCTTGACAGATTGTACCCGGGGATGTAGTGCACACTAAAATCTATAGAAAGGACAGTTTTAAAAAAATCCTAAATCAAGGGAGATGTGTCAAAAGTTGAGATATTATCCCGAGGCTGTGCAGACGATGATATATATATTTTAAAAGAAAATGCAGCCTTAGTTACAAAACGATCTGTATTGGCCCTGTCAGAATCTCAGAAAGAGTGTTTATATGTACTGCAGAAGTCTTTGAAGCTTTTATAACTGTAGCTTTTCAAGCTCTCAGCTAATACAAGTCAAAAATATTTCTAATGTAATCTCATAAAAACAGCCACAGGTCGCTGTCTGGCCTTCAAGCTGAAGTAATGTTTGCATATAGCAACAGAGGAAAAAACACAGCACAACTACAGTGGCCTTAAAAGTGGTCAATGATATTATAGAATTGTTAGACAACAAACACCACTGTGCAGCCCTTTTTATTGATTTATCAAAGGATTTTGATACTGTGGATCATGCAATACTAAAGCTTAGTAGCGTAGGACTATCAGACAAAGCGGTCTGCTGGTTTGAAAGCTACCTGTCTGGAAGATCTCAGTGCGTGCAGGCAGAAGGCATCACTTCTAGCTCCCTTGCAGTATCCAAAGGCGTGCCCCAGGGATCAGTCCTGGGACCACTACTCTTCATTTTATATATCAATAGTCTCGATCAAAATGTCATTAATGCAAATTTCGACTCTTTTATGCTGATGACACTGTGATATACTGCTCTGCACCTACACCAAATCAGGCCCTTTGTCAGCTACAACTTGCTTTCAATACTGTACGATATACCTTGTGTGACTTAAAACGTGTGCTGAATGCTGATAAAACGAAACTCATGATGATCTCAAACTCCAAATCAAAGCCACTGAACCTTCCTGCTATCACCACCTTTCAGAGCTTTGAAATTGAGTCTGTATCTCAAATACAGATATCTTGGATTTGTGATTGATGATTCTCTCTCTTTTAAGCCTCACATTGAACAATTGGTAAAAAAAAACCCCTCAAATTAAAATTAGGATTTTATTTTAGAAATAAGTCTTGCTTTTCATTTAAGGACAAAAAAACACTTTTGCCACTTTTATGTTGGTGCTAGACTATGGCGATGCTATTTACATGCACGCACCTCACAAGCCTACATGCGCTGGACACTGTCTACCATGGGGCACTGAGGTTTATCACCAATCTAAAAGCCCTTACTCACCACTGCTCCTTGTATGCTTGGGTTGGTTGGTCTGCCTCGTCTGCACGTAGACAAAACCACTGGCATATTTGTCTTCATAAGGGTATTCTCGGGTCTGCTTCCATCCTACCTACAGAGCTACATACTTCAAAAAAGTAATGGAAGCTACTTACACCTTCTAACCATCCCTAAAGCCCGTACTGAATTAGGAAAAAGGGGAGTTCCAAGGATGCTGCTCCCTCTTCTTGGAATCGGTTGCAAGATACTTTAAATCTTCGGGAGCTGGTTTCCTTGAATGTTTTTAAAGGTCGTCTTAATGATCTGGAGGCAGAAATATCTGACCGTAGATGTTTTTAGCTAACTCGTATTGCCCCTTTTTGATCGTTTTGTTGCTGATGACTTATGACAGATTCTGATGAATGGTTCTTTTTGTGATTCCTGTATTTATGTTAATTGTTTTAATGTCTGAAACCCTGTAATTGTGCTGCTGCCTGTCTTGGCCAGGACGTTCCCTTAAAATTGATTTTTAATCTCAATGAGACTTTTTCCTGCTTAAATAAAGGATAAATAAAATAAATAATGTCCTCTCTTCAAGAGTTTGTTAAAGTCAACCCACGATACATTTTGTTGCTAGGTCTACTGCATATTTTACAAGAGTGGTGTAGGGAGAGATTGAGGCGCCTTGCTCTTATCATTTGATCATCTGAATCTGAACAAAGCAAACAAGCTTGAGGTGTGAAAACACACACAACAAGAGCAGGTAGGTGACTTCATCAAACCTTTAGGCACTTTTGAGTGACCACATTTAAAACAAAAGCTTCATCTCGAACCAACCCGGTGCAAACCGAGCCAAACTGCACAGTCGCACAGTACACTCATATAGCACGGCCTGGAGGTCACACACAGAATATCAGTCTGGAGTGTCTTCTGCAGCCTCTTTAGGGGTTAATAACTATCATTCAGGGACACCTTGGGCACATGATGGATACAGGCGACATATAAAATGAACGCAACTGCCTTCCTCAATGTAAACAAAAACCAGGAAGGGGATGTCCCTGGAAGACTCAGACATGCAGACATGTTTCAGTGGGATCCCAGGAGATGATAGGAATTACCTCTGCAGATAGCACCATCATTTTAAATATGATGTGGTATAGAGTCGTCGCCGTCTGAAGAACGAGGCTATACTATACGGTCAAAGTAATAACTGTCACACCAGAAAGGATGCTGACGTGAGCAAAGCAGGATGTGCTGTGCAAAGCAGTTTTTATCCTGTGGAGGATACGCAGAGCTCCAATGTGGCCTACAAGGTTGACTCCTTTTTTTGGGGGGGGGTACTGTACTTGTTTCCTACAATTGTAAACGTCTACTGTCACAGCAGCTAAATGTAAAATAAATAGAGGCCACATTTCAAGCATTGTTTCTCTGAGCTGCACATATATCTGAAAACACTCTACTTAAGCTGTGTCAAAATGTTAAACAGCATTGTGTGGCTTAGCACGTTATCTTTGGGACAATTTAAATGAGGCTGGCCAGGAATAAATTGTCATGGCAGCATACACAATACCTTCAGCCCAAACAAATACAACGGGACAAAGCTTCATTGCTGTGGAGTGGAATGAAAAGTCTCACCTCTCATGCATTAAATCTCATATTCTTGAAGGAATTTGAGCTAACAATAGTTCACTAAGCCCAGCTTGCGCAGGCCCTTTAGCCATAATTGCTTGTAGCAGCAAAATTTGTGCTGCAATAACAGCTTGCTATTGTGGAGAGGAGAATTAGAAGAGAGTCAAAATAAAATATTTATTTTGCCTGGCAGCCACACGGGTAAATACAAACATTGAGCTTTGGACTGAGAGCAGTGTTTCCTCTTTGAATGAGGGCTGACTGTTTGGAAAGAGGCACACCCCCAGTTTGAGCTCACGAGGAGTCACCTTCAGATATCAGCTGCACCGATATCAATCAATGACATCACTGAAATCTGTCTCTGTGGTTTGCTGTAGAACCGGAGAGTTCTTCTTAAAATATGCAAAAAAATATCAACATTACAAGACTTTTTAAATTAAGTTAAAGGTCAAATCAGTTACATATCGACTTAGTTAAATCATAAAATGACCTCACTGTATAATCAGTCATTAAGGAAACATGCTATGTTGAAGTGCTGGCTTCTCTGACAACAATGCAGCAGCCAGTATGTCCTCCTTCTAACTTTAGATTCTGGTCCTAAGGCACCCCCCACACAGCCGTTTTGGACGCCCCTCAGTTTGGTAGATACGAGAGCAGTTATCAGGTCAACAGGTGTTGCAGCGATGGAAGCGGGCAAGAGAACTGGTTCAGATAGAAGTGATTGTACCCGACCTAAAAAGCCTCTGCATGTTTCTAATAAGCTCCACGAGCAGAAACGTGCTCAAACTAGGATCAATATTGGAGATGCTTTTGAAAAATGGAGAGAGGTTAGAACACAGAAAGGTTTACAGACCCATGCAGAGCTGGATAAACACTGAAGCTTCAGTGTCCACCACATGGTGACCTGTGTGAGCATCGACTCTAGAGAGGAGGGGGGGGGGGGGGGGGGCAGCTCTCTACAATGTTTTGAATTTGGACTGCAGTACTCATTTTAAACACTAGGTGTCAGAGTTACATATTGAAGTATTTATCATAAAGGAAGATATGGGGAAACTATTTGGTGGCTTCAGATGGAGCTGTCATTGAACAGTGTGAAAAACTTCAGTGTTTAGGTTATTTTGGTTTCATGACAAATTCGTTTACGCGTTTAGACTGTGACTTACTCAAGTGGTCACAACTTAATTCCTTCACATTTGTAACATTTCCTGGAGTCAGTGTAAAAGTGATGCAGGGTGTTCTAAACAAGCTCCAGTCCCAGATGAAGTGACACACATGGAAATGAGGCGAGTATCATTCAGTGTTAGTGTCAAATCCATCCTTAGCACTTACCTCAAGGACTCTACAATGACAAATGATAATCTGTTTATTCCATTTATTCGATATAACAAACGCAATTACTGACTCAACGTGTTGTGGTGAGTCAATAATTATGCCGTGATCAACACATGCAAATAAAATAGGACCTAACTGAACTGGAAAAATACAATTATGAATATCATAATGAACTGTTCAGATTTTTCTTTTCCAGCGAGAGCACCTAGTATGAATTTCCACACTACTTTTTAAAAGAACAATTTGCTTCAAAGGTTGATTTAATAGCACAGTAACAGGGAGGAAGGCATCTCTCTCATGTCCACAGAGCACCCCGGTTGCCTGTTTACTGCAGTATGTAACTTTGGCAGCAGGCCGACGTCATCTTGCAAGAAGAGCTTACGGCACTAGTTCAAACACAATCACTTCCGTAAACCGTCTCTGTACGGTTTGATTCAACCGCTGAGGCTAAGAGGTATCGTTGTCTATTGTTTAGAAGCTTTATCGGGTGCAGAAACGCAGGGAAATGGAGGTTACATTTCGTAACCTAGCCACAGTAAGCGCTGGTGAGAAGCGCGCTGGAACTGAGGTCGCGAGCACCGTCAGCCCACAAATCAGCGTTAGTGGACACAGGATCTTAATCCATCTTACACCAAAAAGTTGTTTCTTTCCTCGATATTCAAGTTAGCTTTGTGAGCTTGAAACCTTTCAAACCTCATCTCAACGCCCATAATAAATGACCCTCTCCCGTGTAACCGTTTATCCACAGCCTATAGACATCATGGTTACAGATGAATACACATACACATGCTCCACATGCTAACATTAAAAAAAATAAAAAAGAAACGCGCTGAAGACGCTGGCAGAGTCATTAGGTGAATTAGTCATTAGGAAATGCATCTTGTCAGTCAACATTTTTCTTTGGCTTAGCACACTCTGTTTGGAAACAAATGCACGATGTCTGCGAGGTATAGGCGTAACATCTTGTGTGTCTTGTGTGTGCGTGCAGAGACCTTTAGAGGGCGCCAAAGTCCATCAAACTGAATTGGTACATACTGTTGCTTTAATTCTCATTGTTTTTATGTTCCTGAAGACCTTTCATTGCCTTTGTAGGAAACTTTGAGTCTGTGTTCACCTTTGCCTTTGACACTGTGGTGTCACTGGAAAGTCAAAAGGATTCAAGCTCTATGAAGCGTGTGTACTCCAAATGTCATGGCAATGCATATCGCAGATGTTGAGCTTTTAGCATCTGATCCAAATATGTGAACCACCAAACTGACTGCTCTTAAATCAGGTGTTTTCAATGTGACTGCATGCCTCCTACTACTGTATAACCTGGTTGAATGTCTGTGTTGTAGAAGTCATTAATATAGCAACCAAAAAAAAAATGGTCTATGCATCATTAATCAGAAAGGGAAGCTTGATGTCTAAATTCAGAGAGATAAATCAACATCCAACAGGAGAAAAAAAAAGGGAAAGGAAGCTTGAGACGGAGGACTGCATTAAAAGCTTGTATCTGTAACAATACTAACTGCTGTTATGAATAAATAACGAAAAAGTTGATGTATTATGTATGAAGCAATTTCTGAAGCTGGAGTGAAAACAGTTTTAAAATGAGCAAGAAGGGTTTTTAGTTTCCAATGTTTCTGTTGTGGAATATGAAACGAGGGAGCGACGTGGAGGAGAGGTGCGATTGATCTTCTTCGGCTGCCAGATTCACAAAATTAACTTCCTGATACTTTATGTCACTAATCACATCATGGAAGAACGACTCGAGCACTCACTATGAGCTTGTTTTTATATTGTGATAAATGCATTCAGGATGTTAATTTAAATGGATGATTATCAAGCCAGGTTTTGTATTATCAAATATAATGAGTGTTTTATTTCATACAGAGACAACTGATGTTTTCGCAGAAGAACATGAGTCACTCTCCAATGAAAGGCCGGACGTGAAGTTTCTATTCTCATTATATTCACACCATGACGATTGAATGTGTCTCTGATGCCACGTAGCCTCGGTTAGCAAATACACGGGCCCACACACCTCCTCCCAAAAGGACAGAAGATGGATGTGAACTGTTCTTCTCTTCGAGCTATGTTTCCTCTTCCATGCTGTTTTATATATATATTTATATATGCTGTATATATGTGTGTTGACAGCAAATCTTCAGTGTATCATAGCTGCAAAGGTCTCTTACTTAACAGGTTGTGGGCAGAGGAGAGACGGATACACCTGCTTTAGGTCAGAGTCAGATGAGCAGTTTCATTCACTGATTGTTCAGCTCTCTGTTGGGTTTTCAACGTGAGAATAATTTGTGGTTTTGTGCTAGTTTGAGATTGTTACACACTCGTCTATGGGGGGTAGGCATGCAACTTAAAATTAAGAAGAAGTGTTCCTTTCTCGGTCCCCAAACCAAAGCCTGGACTAAGTTTTCAAGTAAACAGAAACATTTATCACAATAACCACAGTGCAATATTTACATCTAGAGCAAGTATTGGCTCAGGGTGAACAACGGCCCTAATAGCAAACAAAAGTTTGTACTAATACCCTGAATAGAACAAATGATTTTATCTTCCTCCCTAACTTAAAGGTCACATATTATCCTCATTTGCAAAAAGTTTAAATAAGTCTCAGAGCTCCTCAAAACATGTCTGTGAAGTTTTTTGTACTAAATCCACTCTGATCCTGTATTTGATCATGTCTATAAACCCCTCTATTTCAGCCCTGCTCAGAACAGGCTGTTTCTGTGTCTGTACCTTTAAATATGTAAATGAGCTGTGTCTGACCACGCCCCCTCTCTGGAAGGGCTTGGGGTGTCTCGTGCTTTCTCGCTCCATGTCCTATTGTTTACAGTGAGAAGGCAGACTCAGAGGGCAGAACAAACACCTAGCTGTGGGAGTGTCACCCACCTGGGGGAGGGGCTACTGCCCTTTGTGATGTCATGAAGGGAAAATCTCTGAACGGCCTGTTTGAGCACACATTTTCTAAAAAGTTGAGCAGGTAAAAGATGGAGAGGATGGACTTTGCTCATCATTGGGGGGTTTGTTGACAGACTAGGGACACATGTTAGAGGAACATGGTGAAGTAGATTTTGCACATTATGAGACCTTTTGACCAACAACAGGAGTAAATGTGTACAAAAGAACATTAGAGGTTCATCCCTACTGCTTCTCAAACAAAATAATTATTATGAAATCATGAAAATTATATCGAGGTTATATTAATTCAGAGTTTGGAAATACACAAAAGGTTTGGAGCCGAGGACAGAATCGAGCTGCTTCTGTCAGTAAAGAATGCCACCAATTGGGTGAAGGCCGGCTCTCTTTGAAAGCTGGTGATGCTGAGCGTGGACTAATCCAGCCCCTCCTGTCGAATCCACTCCTCCAGCCACTCACTGAGCTCCCCCTGCAGACCGGCAACAAAGATCCACACAACTGACAGAGGACCTACTCTCACACAACCACACGGAACAAACAAGAAAACATAGATTTCCAGGACAGACGGAGCACTCACTCACTCACTCACAAACACCAAACACCTCTGTTTACTGCGGGATTAAACAACAATACAGCAGGGCCATAAAAACTTCTGCTGCACACAAGTGTTCCCTCCTTGGTCCCCATATTGATGAAAATGATTGATCACAATAACCAAATTGCAAGATTAACAACTCAATTAAATAATGGCTCAGAATGAACAGATGTAAAAGAGACGCAGAGTCCCAGCTAGAGGTTTGCAAAAGTAGTTGATTGGCAGTAGAGACAGGATGTTGCTTTAGAGAACAAGTAAATGTATGACTGAGGAATCTGAAGAGTCTCCTAAGGTTATCAAAAAAATAAAATACTTTGCTTCTTACCACAGCATTGTTTTTTATAAAAAGATGGTGCTGGGGCATGAGGTTTGACCGCCCCTGCTCAGAGGCTACAGTCCTTGAAGCAGGTGACCCAAGTTCAAATCTTACATGTGGTTCCTTCCCCCTCTCTCTCTCTCTCTCTTCCCGATTTCCGACTCAATCCACTGTCCTGGCTCTCCAATAAAAAGCCCGAAAATAAATCTTAAAAAAAAAAAAAAAGATGGTACCTATAATTTCATATTTCAACACCATGGGCGGCTGACTAAGCTGCTGTGTTTTAGGAGTTGGGAGAGAGAATGTGCTGACTCAGCCTAATTGTGCCTGTAGAAGCTCTTTATGATGATCAGAACTTTACTAACTACACTTGAGTGCCTGAGTATGTGAGACTCCGACTCTGGTAAGAAAAATAAAAATCTAATTATCGACTGTGTTTATAATCAGTTTATCAGTTTCTGTTTAGCTGTTTTCACATCTGCACTTCTGGAAATATAATATCAGGAGGTCTACTCTGGATATTCTCATGACCTGGCTGTCCACATATGCACCTCAAACATAGGGGGGGGGGGGTCTTAGCCAGTCTTAGATCGTCTCTTGCATACACTTAGCACCATTCAGCAGACACAGGAAATACACATCACTACCCTCTCCATACTGGCTTGAGGTGAATTCTCCAGAGAATATCCTGTTGCGTTCTCAGGAGTTCTTGCGTTCTTGCAGGAGAAACTCTGGGAAACTCTAAGTTCCAGTGAAAAATTCAGCTACTTTGCGTTCACTAATGCAGCTCCTCCGGCCAATATCAGGAAATTTTCAGGAGTTTTCTGCAAGTGTGAAAGCCCTATATGTCTTTTAGATGCCTTCTGCAGCTGCATAGTTTTTACAATGTTACCTCTCGCGCGTCAGCTGCTAAACATCCTCAGAAGTTGGTATGAATTTTCTGTTGAATTTGTTTAACTTCCTCCAGTAGTATCCATTACTATTACATGTGACTCTCAAGTCGGTCCCGCTGCACATGAACACACCGCGGTGCAACAGTAGTCAGCACTTCAAGCACACTGCAGCCTGCAGCAGAGGTTTCAAATAGAATGAAGTAAGAGGGGTAAGAAATCTAACAAAGGCATGAACCTTAAGCATGCATGGAAGAAGAAGAAGAAGAAGACAAAGACAATTAAATAAATGAATACAAACACAGACTTCCTCTACACATGAAACAACACAGTGGACCTACAAAACTCTGCTGCTGGTAGGATGTTTCCTGACAAATGATCGTTTTTGTTTGCAGTTGTTGCATCAGCTTTGTGTCCCCATAAGTCATGCTGTGTTGTGTTATGACATCTGATAATGTAACAGACTCAATCATGTGCCAGATTTGGCCCAGATTCAAGGCATCACTTGTCTCACATGTCTTCACTCCTCTGTAAAAATGTCACTTCTGTTCAAGCTCTACTTTGAAAGCATTAATCATTATTTCATTGCATTTTTAATAATCCTATGTGCAAACTCTAAAATTTCCATTGTCTGGTTCCTGAAGCGCTCTGCAGAGAACGCTCATCAGCTGTGCAGCTCATGAAACCATTATGAGATTTGGATACAATGTACCAGGCCCAATTAAACATCACACAGTCAACTGCTGTTAGAGGGTTGTAGTTGTGTCCCTACCTGTGCAACAAGCAGAGACTCACCAATTGCAATTTCTTTATTCAGATTTTTAAAAGTCCGACCTACCGATCCCTCGTTTGTCTGTCTGTACGTTTTCTGATCCAACCTTCACAACAGGGTCCTAAGACGCTGACTAGACTCTTCTCCTCTGTCGCCCCCCGGTGGTGGAATGAACTTCCAAACTCCATTGGATCTGCAGAGTCCCTCTGCATCTTTAAAAAAAAGCTAAAGACCCAGCTCTTTCATGAATACCTACTAACTTAATGATGATGGCCTCCATATTATTGATGATGATGATGGTAGTGACGATGGTTTTTGTTTGATAACGACGATAAGATGGTTTCTATACTGATTAGAGCTCTCAAGAACTGCCCTCAATGTTGTGCTTTGCCTCTGGTCACTTCCTGTCAGCACCTGTGTGTCCAATCAGACTCAAAGCTGATCGTTTGCTCTTACTGACATTGTTCCCTTTTTTATAGATCCTTGCTTGTGTTGTTCTTACTCTTTGATGTACGTCGCTTTGGATAAAAGAGTCTGATAAGTGAATTGTAGAATTGTTTTCTTTAATACTAATTCAATTACATATTAATTACTGTACTTATTCACTGTACTCCGCTAACACTTGGGAGCTAAAAAGGGAGAGAGAAATAGAGAGAAGGGCTACAGGTACTTGGGCAAGAGGACCAAGTGTCGGGAAACGATCTTTGTTTATCTTCCAGTGAAAGCTTCTTCACCTCTGCTGATGGGCACCTCACGTCCACACTGCAGATATGTTAGCTTGAATGGATCACTGAGAGCATGGCATGAAACACGAGTGTGTGTGTGTTCATCTGGGATCGACACAGAATCTGATATAACCGCGAGGACCGGCTGGTCTCAGATCAGGGTCAAACAGACTGAAAATCATCTGTTTCCGGTCACCAGCAGGTCGAGAGCTGCACCTCCAGGAAACGACCTTAGATCACTATATGTGTCTTCACCAGCAGGTGGTCTGTTTATGGTGGCTATAGAAACCATCTGTAAGGTCAGGCATGAGCCATGGCCTCAAATCTCAACCTAGTTGTAACTGAAATAACCAAGCTGTGGCAGCCTTAATGCAAGTTTATGGAGTATCATTTACAAATTCTCAAGATGGAAGCAACTTGTACTTTGACATAGCAGACATTTTTAATGAACACAGGACAAGCCTCGATCTTTTGATTTAAGTACATCCTTTTTTTAGATTTAATTTGTTTACGTCGGATGATAATTAACGTGCCGACTGCAAAAAAAACAAAAAAAAACTGCAGACAGATATCTGATGAAACGTCAGATCTGTCATGCCCACGAGTTGCACGCAGAGACGAAATCAAGATAGCGACTGAAGAGAGGAGATAAATGATTCAGCCAGACAGACTCCCCAACTGTGAATTAATTAGAGTCGACATGACAACACAATTGAAAACATGTAAAAACAGCGACATCATTGAAATCAGACACACATTCTCGCACTTCATTTCTCTCTGCGCGCGCACACACACACACACACAGGTGCACAAACACAGTCAATTCTTTTTATCACTGTCGTTTCGAGGATGAATTTAACCTCTTATCTACGAGTTATAAACTACATCAGGTCAAGGTCTTTTCAAGATTCAAAAAATTAATGCCACACGATTATTCAGATGTGCGACTGTCATCACACCTGTCATTATTCTGCTGAGAGCACACCTCCGCGGAACCCGCTGCTGAATGATGTATCACCTGTCGGCTTCGGAAACACCAGCACCTCCATCACACGCTCACCTTGGAGCAGCGGCGCAGGGCTGCACAGGTGTGGTAACTTTATAAGAATTCACATTACCCCTCCCCCTTCCACTGTATCCCGGCAGAGTGCTTGTCATGGCGCCTGTCATCTCCAGTATGTCAAATTTCATTAGTGGAGGGAGTATTCTCGCTGGACACAGCAGGCAGCAGGTGGCTTGGGATACTAACATCAACTGTCCTCTCGTCCGTCTCCCCACGGGGCCATCTGAACGCTCAAAAATGCATTCTGCGCCACTCTCACCCTTCTCTGACCCGCCTGTTTTGCATAAAACCCGCATTAGATGCCACTGTCTGTCGTATCATCAGGTATCAAAGGGCAGCACTGCTCCTGACAGCAGCTCTTGTTTCTTACCAGATAACTCCAGACTAAAGAATACAAATATCTCATGACCAGAACCGATAACAAAACTGAACTAAGAATACAAGTATACAGCACATGTTGTGTACCAGTAGCTTTAAATAAGCTTAATGTTACTGCGACAATCATGTATTAAAGTCATGGTGTATTGATAATATTCCTCGGCCATTTACGCTCATTTGAATTCAGACATGAACTGAATACCACACATAACAGACACCATCTGTTCTTCTTGTAACATTACAAGGTGAATCCAGGAAAAAGCAATTAAGGTGTGCACATTTGTCTGATGAAATCTTTAACGCTCGTGGAGAATGGGGCTGTCGAGATAATTACACTTGTTTAAAGCTGCGGGACTCTAAGCATTAAAAAAAAAAAGAAGCAGCAGCAGACGATGAGATATCAACTTTCACCTCAATATGCACCTATAGGGAAAATCAAAACAAACCTACATTTCCCATAATGCAACTGACTAAGGTTGTTTTTCCCTGCCTGGTAAATTCTGGCTGCAGGTAGAAGTCATTACTTTGTTTTTTTTTTTTAACGAGCTGGAAAGTCCTCTTCTCGACGTGCTGAGGGTTCAAGTGGTAAACTCATGAGAGCACCAGTAAGGTGTCGGTCGTCAAAAAGAAACATGGACGCCAAAGTCCTGACTGAGGACTCAAGTTCTCATTTAAGACAAGACATGAAATGCAGGAGAATTTCATTTAAAGGCTTTATATGTGATTTTTCACATTTAAATATAATAGAAATCAAGTATATCCTCTGAAAATAACTCTGTGAGTCATGACTGTCTACAATGGGTGTAACACCCGAGTCCCACTGTCTGTGATGTTTTCAGAGTCCTATCTTCACTTTGTTTACATCGCCCGGACGGCCGGGTGACTCCTCCCCTCGTGTATAAAAGTTGTTTAATTGAGGGACTAGAGAAAAGAAGAATAACATACTGTACTCACTGATTAACTGTGTTTCTAGATCACGCTCATTTCAGGTAACTTTACATGCAGTGTGAAGATACGAGCATAATAAAGATCGCTAGCATTAGCATGCTAACACAACAATGCAGCGCAAGTTGTTTTGGTTTCATGCTGGTGCTCAAGGGCGACATCTGCTGGATCAAAAAAAATCGCATATAAAGCCTTTAAAAACAGTTTTTTTGTCTGTTTTTAGGTGAATTTGAGACGCTCCTCTGATTTTCATGTTAGAATTTATATTGTGTGTTTTGTAGTGTGGGTACTTAAACTTGTCTGGGGTTGGTTTTAAATCTGTCTCCATCACTCAGAGTCTTGGTTCTGTATCAGTCTCCAAGCACTCTGGTTTTGGTGCAGACTTTGTCTCTGTTTAGAGCGTCTTTACTGCACCTCTAGTTGAGACATTTTCCTTAAGCACATGATGAATACATCAGCTCATCTGCAGCTGTCAGCGAGTAAGCTTAGGTGTCTTTTTAGCATCGTCTTGTTTCTGAGGTCATGCTCCACTTTCAGACAGGTTGTGGGTTCAAAGAAGATTACTGCAGATTAATATAGATTTTATTTATGACTCTAGACGTGCAGAATCACACCTGCATGCAAAAGAGGGACACAGTTTCTGCTGGTCTGCAGGACGTTAAATGAATAGCTACAGTTCTTCCTTCCCTGGAGAAAACCAAATAAAGTGCTTTGTCGAGTTAGCACGTTGAAGTGAAGCGGACAGAAGAAGGCGACAGATTATTTCCGTCCCCTTGTCATTGTCTCTCTTTCAGCTGGATGTCTGGCTGGTGCCACTTACTCTTTATTCTGAATGTTGCCAGCCTGGATACAAACCCTGTTATTGATTTCTACTTCTCTCCTACAGATTTCAGATGGAAATCAATACGCCCTAGTTCCTCATCTCTCCAAAGTGAAAGTGAGCCCTCGTCTGAGAAATGACAGAGACTGATGACAAAGTCGTTTTTTATAGTTATTGAAAGAAAGCCTCGTCTCATTAATATTTAATGGTGCAAGAGTCTTTCTGAAGAATCTAAAATCTTTGATGGAGGATCTTTCTTTGTTTCTGCAGAGTGGGCAGCACAGCTGCACCGAGAGCACGTTTTTTATTTTTGTGATTTGAAAAAGCAGCTGTGGATTACGGTCTGATTTAAATTCAGAAGATGGAACATTAAATTAGTTCAGGGGGCCACCTCCAAGGTCTTCTACTGCTGCTTATTATTTACTACCTGCCCACTTTATCTGTCAGCAGGAGGCAGACTTACGGCCTCCAACTCCAAGTGCCGCCCAGCCCCGGGGATTGTAAAGCACAGTCCTGGACCGAGTCCCGAGCCAAATATCTTCCATCACAGACGCTGGCATAAAACTGATTACAGTTTTTCACCTGAAGCTCCATAAAACTGTTACAACACAACTAATAGAGATGTTGAGGCACGGGGGAGTGTGACCATAAAAAGTAATGTTAGTCAAAGGTTACGTTATAAAGACAAAGACGTACCTTAAAGAAGCTAAATTAAAAGCTTAATTGGTGGAAACAAAAAAACTCCTGATATATGAACACTCAACTTTACTGTTATGGCTGTTTCCCTCAAGTGGCTCGTTTTCTTACTGTGTCTCCTTTTGGATGTTGACCTTGGAGCTCCGGCTGTGTGACACGCTCCCCCTGCTGGTTGACGTCGGTATGTATTGATTCGTCCCAGTTATGGGTTAACCAATAAAGAAGAGGCAGGAACTAAATACTCTCTGTCCTCCTTTGCAGGAGCTCCAGCTGTTTGATGATTTTGATGTCGTCCCTGTTCTGTTGTTTAATTTTGATTTCTTTAGTCTGTCCAGTCTTTATTTCTGGGAGGTTAAGTTATTTTATCTTTGTTTTTTACATAGTGTATTAATCCACCTTTTTAACAAAGCCTTCTGCTTGTGCTTTTACTTTCGTTAGTTGCTTAGTTGATGAAATTTGCTTTTATTTCTTTTTATTTTTTTTCCTGTAGCACTTCCAGACTTTTTTGCAAAAATGTAAAGTGCGTTACAAATTAAATGTATCTGGTTTACACTCACACACATAGGCCCAATATACACACATGCACAAACAGGACCTGTGGACATGCATAAATGGAGAGATTTCAAAGTGAGAGGCTGCACATGATAGGATAGTTTTTTTTTTTTTTTTTAAGATTTATTTTTGGGCTTTTTGTGCCTTTTTAATGGAGAGATAGGACAGTGGCGTTGGAAATCAGAGTGTTTTATTTATTGTTTTTTTTTTAATTATTATTATTTTTTATATTTTTTTTATTATTTATTATTATTGTTATTATTAATTTTTTTGTTATTTTTTTTCATTGTTAAAATATTTAATTGCTGATTATTACTTTCCATTATTATTATTGTATTATTTGTTATTATATGCTTTGGCAATATATTTTACACATTCATGCCAATAAAGCTATTTGAATTGAATTGAATTGAGTGAGAGAGAGGGGAATGACATGCGGGAAAGGAGCCACAGGTCGGATTTGAACCTGGGTTGCCGGCTTGGAGGACCATCGCCTCCATACATGTGATGCGCACACTAACCACTGAGCCACCAGCGCTTCGTGATAGGATAGTTATGACATTATGGCTAATAATCAAATCCATTATGTTAGGAATGTAATGAAACCACACCATAGGGTTATACAGCCTCATTAAAGAAATATCACACCTGATGTTGTGCTGAATGTCTGCACTGCTGGCAGAATCTGAAATCATATGCTGTGACTGAATCACAGTCGTGCTCACATTCAGTATCCTCACTGTGTTTCAGGTAACTCTGTGAGTTATGACGAGTTTGCAGAGAGACTGCTTGGTGCTGATGTTTTTTTGGACTGCAGTAAATTATGAGTCAGGAGTTTGAACCTGAGCTAAATAATGCCAACTCATCTGCAGTTTTTGTGCTGTTCTTTTAAAGATTGGACTTTAAATTGGAGGAATCTGTTGGATCACAAAAACACTAGAGTGGTTTAATTGGTGTTCCAGGAGACAGTGTCTTGTTTATTGCCAATCATCCTTTTCCCCAACGAACTAGGAGACAAATAATTAAGGCACAGTTTTATGCAAGCTCTGCTAAATGCTATATGCAAGCTAAAAGAAGGAGTTATAGAGCATCAAGTCAAACGACTGATGAAGCAGTCGGACCTACAGAAAGGGAAGTAGAGTTTCAGCATCCATGTTAAAATAAAAAATAATCTCAGTATTTAAAGTATCTTGAATAAAAATGCTTAAAGATCCCATATTATAATTAATTTAACCTTTCATGTTGTCAGTCTGTGAAAGCTATAGAGCAGCTTTGCATGATTTACAGCTCTTAAACCTCCTCATTTATCTGACATTGGCGTCAGTAAAAACCTAATTTCAGCCTCTGCCTGAAACGGTTTGTTTCAGCTGCTGTCTCTTTAAGGCCCCCCTCCCCACTGAACCACTTTCTTCTGATTGGTTAGCTTTCTAAAAGCCTTCCCGGAGAGCAGAACGCTGCAGGGCTGCTAGGAGAGGGCTGCTCTCCAGCGCTGGGAGAAGAGAGTCTATGTAAGAGGTTTCACCGGCTTATGTCGAGGCTTGAAGACTACTCGAGAAATTCTTGGTTTCATATCAGGGAATTAACACATGATTTGCAGAACAAGCTGTTTAGCGCCCTCTGCAGACTCATCCTGGGATTACCTTTATGAACACTACCCTACAGCATTGTTACGCTATATATGAGTTTTAAAATGGGGATCAGGTCAACTTTAAGCCACAGTGCTTGCTTCATTTTAGATTTTAATTTGAGTACAAATATCTTCTTAGTTTCTCTTTTTATGAAAATGAATTTTCTTTAAATCTTTTAATATCTGTAAGTAAAATGTTTTTTTTTCTCTGCATATTCTCGATCTGTTTGTTGATGTTGGATCTATTCTTCAAGGAGCCTTTTCAGAGGTCATGACAAGCTGCCCCTGTTGAGTTTATCTCGGGCTCAGAGTCTCCACGCGGATGTTGTCTTCTTGACAGATAGACAGTAAAACAAAGTCCAAAGGACAGTGGAAGGTCACTTTGCAGGCGAGGAGGGAAAAATACAACAGAGATGTCATGCAGGACTGAGACACAAAAATTCACTCTCCATCAATCAGCTCGAAGACCGGACCACTTATCATGGGAACCTAAACCTAGCTGCAGGGACGAGCTGAGGTTTCAGCAGCCGAGTCATTAATTACCTGCAGGAGGATCAGGATCAAGTAGCTGCTGAAGCCCATCAACGCTTTCAGGCATGAATCATGATGTAATGTAGGAAGTGTTTTTCAACATTTTTTGTAGTTGATAGGACATGCAAAGTGACATTTTTATATACTGTATACTTTTTTTAATTCATCATTTTGAAGAAGTAACAGAAGTGTCCAATAAGGGCCTCTGTCCTGTTTTCAAAACCGATGTAGTTCAGTGTTTTCACCCTGAGCACAACAACACCCTCATCGTCAGCTGTTTTGTTTTTGTCGCTGCACTCACAGCCGTTTTAGTTTAAAACAGTTTTTGGAACAGCAACCAATCAGAATCAAGACCGGGGCGGTACTTACAACATCAGCTTCTTCAACAGCAATGGCGGAGGAGGCTCTCATCTGACTCGTCTTTTCGAGGGAACAGTTTCCAAGTGTAGAGCTGATGTTAGGACATGACTCCTTTACATCGCTTTCATGTCATCTTGGAGATAGTTCCTTAAATTAAAGCAAATATTTAGCACACAGCGACATCTTAAACACACCTAACGGACATTACAAAGGAAAGCAGACGTTAACTACCGTTACCTAGCAACAATGAGCGCTGGTGAGACGCGCTCTGAAGCACAAAAAGTGCTGTCTGAGGAAACAGGCCCAGAAGTTGACATCATGTAACGATGCAATGCAAAAATAACTTTTTTATTTATGTGTGAATGCATTAAACATACTTTCAGTTTGCCACATGTCCACTGTGAGGGAGAGAATCATTTGGAGTTTCTTGAATTTGAATTTTAAAGGTTTTTGTCTTTTAGTTTTGGACTTTTCCCGCCTTTATATGTGGAAAAAAAAACAAAAAAAATGCTTGATTGGGTCAAACTACCTCTACAGGTCCCGCCTCGAAGCTGCCTACAGGTTCCTGAAACACATCCACTAATTTCATTATGAATGTAACCTCCATCAGTATTTCCAAAGCGAGCCGTTTGCTCTCTCATCTTCAACAAACAGCGTCACAAACAGAGCCGCGCCGCTTTGTTTTGACAGGGAGCGTGATGTATGCTAACAATGCTACGATACAAAGCGGGCCGGCGTAATGTGCGCCACAACAAAGACTTGACAGAAGATGAAAGAACGCTTCCTCCTTAGGTTCACCAGAGGAAATAAACAAAGTACTTTGGAGGGAAACCCGGGAGATAACTATCAGACGGAGGTAGAAGTAAACATATTTGTCACTGTAGCAGTACAGTATGCTGACTTCATAAATAAATCCGTTTTTCTTTTTTTTTTGAATAAACCTGCAAATCATGACGGAAGGATCTGTCAAGAGGAAAGTTTGGTTAATGTTGTTTATGAGGCCGACAGTTTAAACATATTTCTCTATAACTTCTTTCACACTCAGCCTTTTCTTTTTGCTTTTGATGTAATCAGTCTTTTTGCTTTTGATAATCTTCTATCTTCTAAAAATACCCCGATTCATACCCTCTGAGAATAATCTTTTCCACTGGAGTTTTTTGGGCAAGAGTTTCACTTTCTTCCTTCTCCATTGGCTCATCCACAACTGACAGTCTCAGCTTCCGTCAAACTAAAGCTCTGCCTTTGATCTGCTGATATTTTCACATGATTTTAGTCACTTAATCTTTCATAGCTGGGAAATGCCTCTTAATCAGGTTTTTTTCCGGGCTTGAAAGTTGTGTTAATTTGCCAGACATTATTTTATATTTAGCGAGGATGAGTTTCAGTGAAGCTCGTGCGGGCCTCCTGAGGGATGCACTCGGGATATTTCCTGCTTGACAGCCCGTGACAGTCACATCAGCGTACTCTTATGTTTCTCCAATTTGAGGAATAATGCGAGATTATACTGCTCCGTTCTGTGCGCTGAATATCCAACCTGTTACAATACATCACATTAAAGAAATATGCAAAAATATTCAGTATTGTTTTCAGTTGGGAACTGATGATCGCTGCATGGATTTTGGACAGAGAGGAGAGGATTGAAGCCCCCTAAAGAGGGATCAAATAAAAGATTATAGTCATTTATTTACTGTCAAACAGAAGTGACGTTTTGTTGAAGGGATACTTCACCGGTTGAAACATGAATCTGTATTGACATTGGGTCATACATGTAGTTGAAATGTGAAATAAATCTTGAAGTTAATGCCTTTTGACCGAGAAAAGGTCGAAAGTGTCTTTTTGGCTCATGTGGATGAAAGACAACAACTCCCAGAATGCACAGCCCCAGCTCGAGCCGCCCGGGCTCCTCGTCCCTATCGCCGCCGACAGGCAGGTCTTGTGCCTCGGCTGCAGCAGCCTCAACTTGCTCGTCGCTGTATTGCAACTCGTAGAGATAGACCTTCAAAATCTACTTCATCCACATCAGTTTGTAGTTGAAACATACTTTCTGCCATTGTCGGTTCTTCTCAGCTTTCTCCACAGAGCCTGTTAGCATAGCTTCCAAGCAATGGTGGACGTTGCTTTTAGATTCTAGGAGTGAGGTCCCACCCACTGATCTGTGATAGGTCTGTAGCTTCAGTGGGTCCCACCCCCTATGGGCGGGTTGAAAACATGAGGAACTAGCGTTGTAGTTTCACACTCTCTAACCAGAGCAGCCTCCGATGACATGACGCAAAATGACGATTTTTGTGTCATCAGAAGCTCCTTTTGCAGACAAGAAATACGAAGATTTCCCGTCTCAGGGGAAAATGAGGGCGGGATGCACGACCATTCAAAACTACTACCAGGTTTGGTAGTACATGATCATAGTATATGATGCAAAGCTTAATGCAAATGTGTGAAGTATCCCTTTAAGCTCTGCGTCCACTGTATCCTGCTCAGCTGATATTCTTGTTTAACCAGGAGAGTCGCTGCAATTTGAATAAATAGCGAAGCACAGGTGGTGCATGCAGCATTTTACGAGTATGCACCGTTTATGCACGTCTTTTTAGTCCCCTCAAAATTTAAATCTTTGGCTCTGCCGTGTTGTTTTTTATGCGTCCTGCCCAGGAGAGCTATAAGACTGTTCCACAGACTCACACACCACCTGTTTGTTACATGTGATAACTCTTTGCGTCGTTGGGAGACATGCCAGACAGTTCCAGTAAACATCTACTATATCATACCAGAATAAATAAAGGAGGTGTTACAGTGGTTGTTTTTTTTTATGATGAGGGGAAGTTAAATCCTCGGGCTGCAGGCTCAAAACTCCTAATGAGCCGAAAGAGGTGACATCACATTTCTCGTCCTTCTCGTCGCCGCCATCCCCGTTCTCTTATTCATTTATTCAACCTTTCCGAGTCCCGGTGTATCGCTCATCTTGGTTGCTTTTTGGAGGAGAAAAACAAATCAACACATTTCTTACCTGTCAGAGGATGAGAGCGTTTGCCTTTCTCTCCTGTGTGCTGAGTCTTTAACACTTGTCAGAACGCGATGTAGACGAGCTCTCAGAGGCTCTTACTTGCGAGAGTTACTTTAGGTTTGACAAACGTCTTTTCAGGAGAAAACATCAACAGAAGATTTCAGGGGCGAGGCCTCCGTCACAAACGAGGAGCTTTTGTGCAGACTAACTTTCAGTGGAAACTTTCAACACGGTCACGAGCTCGGCCTGAGAAATGATTATTACCTTCACTTTAACCAACCCTTACAATTTCTGATGTCGGTTTTGGGGGATGCACTTTCTCTTCTTTCTTAACCCCTTTGCTTTTCCTGTACAAAGTGCCTAAAACTCAAAATAATGGAATACTAAGAAAACTCAAATGTCTTGATGCCGTCAGAACTGAACAGAAAACAATGATCAAAACAAACTTGAACCGGGTTACTGACTGTTTTGTTGCATCCCTAACAGACTGTATGAAGCCTGAGTGACGTCATCCATTGGTTTCTGAGGGGCTGTTTAGGAAGTACATCATGGTGGCTGCCATGTTGGATCTGTAATTGTTTGGCCGTATCAAACTTCGGGTCAACAACAAGCAGAAACCTGGAGCTGAGCTGTCCTAAAGTCCCCTGACTCACCGTTTAAATGTGGCCGCTTGCAGTCAGATCAGTCATGGTGATCGCGTACATTCTCGGTCAGTGAGATTTCCTTTCACTTCAACAATTAGAAACAGACAGAGTCCCTAACCAGAAACCAGTGAGTTATAAATGCTGCTTCTGAAACGCCCTTTAGCAGCGTGCAGCCTAAGCCTTCATTCTTCTCCCCGAGCAGCTGCAACAGTTAAGGATTTTAAGTTTTACAGGGCAGCTCTCAGGGGTGTGAGGGGGGTGAATATGAATGCAGGTGAGAGAGAAAACATGCTCAGTCAACTTTTCCTTTTATAAATACAGGCACCAAAATGTGTTGTGCTGCATACCTAAAAGCAGTGTGTGTGTGTGTGTGTGTGGGGTGGAGGCAGTCGAGGAGAAAGAGATGTCACAGTTCAGAGACCAGCTGCAGTGTTGACAGAGAGACGAGTGTGGGCCTGACGCCTGCAGGTAACAAACACTGCAACTGTGTCGTTTGCATATAATCCACCACACCTCGTGAAAACATAAAAATATACAATACCTTAAACACAACAGGGAAATGTAGAATAGGAACAACCCGAGAGTCTTTTTTCAGAGCAGCTGTGCACATGTGACGACAGTGAGAACAACATTTTAAGTCATTATTGATGATGTGTGATCTCAGCTCTCTGGCTTTGCTAATGTACTGTAAAAGTTCAATGGCAACAAGGGCTGAACAATTTAACGTTCTTTTACATCACAGTCAGGATGTGCGCAGAAGTCACCTTGCAGGATGTTTTTCAAGATACCTGAAGCACGTCAAGCTGCCTCTTTTGTGTTGTTGGAGGCCAAACGAACCCACCAGTTTTCTCATTTCCATGACTGATCTACAAAAAAAGTCTGTGTGATACAACAATCAGAGAAGTGACCACTGTGCACGCCCCTGCATGTAAAAATGAACATGCTACAGGCAACGCTGCTACTGGCATGACGCTCACAGCAGAAACTCAATTAAAGACTTGAATTCAGTGTATTCCTTTCCTGCAATCAGCAGCACCTCCACCTGGTACTCCTTCATGCTGCGGCCACATACAGTATATGTTCCACTGATTGTTTACTTTTAGTGACCACACCTGAAGTGTTGTGTGAGTCACAGGGAGCTCAAGACGTTTAACTCTGTTTCATCAGAAGTAAGATTCACCGGGATGGTCATGCAGATTAAAGATAAGTCTGAACATCTTTAGAAATGGTTGATGACGTTTGAGCAACGCTGTTGTCTCTCCACCTTTACTCCCCCTCCTCCTCTGTGTTAGTGTGTGTGTGTGTGTGTGTGTGTGTGTGTGTGTGTGTGTCAGAGCTGTCGTCAGAAGGCTGGATGACCCAGTGTGTGATCAAAGTAGGAGGAGGTTTAGATCTGAACTCAGACGATGACTTTCTTTCTCTCTTTTGACCCTACATGCCTCTAATTGAGAGCTGCCTTTATTTGTCTAAATGTGCAGAAACACCCGCCCACTAAAAGGGACTGGGCCGTAAATTGGAATGGGCTTCTGTTTTAAGTTTTGCGGTACATGAAGTTCCATAAATATATATTGCAATTATCTGGTAAAAACGTCTTCTTCTTTTTAAAACAACTCGATAAATATAGAAGTAAAACATATCGGCATGTCAGTTTTTTTTCCCCAATATCGATCAGCCCTACCCTACACCTATATCACCGTACTCCAATATTGGTGACTTAAATTGGGTCAACACATTTTTATCTTTGAATCATCAGTTTAGTTTCCAAATTACGACTTTGATTCATGAAAACACCAAAGTTAGAAGGAAAACTTTAAAACTTTGGGAACTAGTATATCCTCTGAAAATAACTCTGTGAGTCATGACTGTCTACAATGGGTGTAACACCCGAGTCCCACTGTCTGTGATGTTTTCAGAGTTTTCAGAGTCCTATCTTCAGTTTGTTGACATTGCTGGGACGGCCGGCTGACTCCTCCCCTCGTGTATAAAAGTTGTTTAATTGAGGGACTAGAGAAAAGAAGAATAACATACTGTACTCACTGCTTAACTGTGTTTCTAGATCACGCTCATTTCAGGTAAATTTACATGCAGTGTGAAGATACGAGCAGAATAAAGATCGCTAGCATTAGCATGCTAACACAACAATGCAGCGCAAGTTGTTTTGATTTCATGCTGGTGCTCAAGGGCGACATCTGCTGGATCAAAAAAATCGCATATAAAGCCTTTAAGTGAATTAAATCCAAATGGTCTTGTGGCAGATGAGCAAACGTGTACTGTGTTGAATCATTCAATAAAATATTGCATCATGGTACATCTTCTTTTCTTGGTGAGGGTCAGAGGACTGTGATTAGGCTGGCACGATGCATGATGAATGACATTGACCTTTTTCTTCTTCCTCTAAATGCACTGACATTCAATGTTTCAAAACCATAACTCAAATCAGTGATGCCAGATTATATTTCTCCAAGAAACAGAATATGGTCATTGTGTATGGAGATTAGAATCCGGCTCAGTCTTCCTACAGAACCTCGTCCTGGAACGTGAGGCTCCACCTTCAAGTCCAGACAGATCCCAAGGTTGGACTGACTAAGCCATGTCGACGAAATCGATAAAGCACGCTGTAATCATTCTCTTGTTTGGTAACCAAGTCTCCTCGAAAAAAAAAGAAAAGAAGTGATGCCTTTGAACAGAGAGGATGCAGCAATCTCGGATCAAGGACGTTGCGTTTTCAACGGGGTACTTTGTGGAGGTTGTTATCAACGCGACGGGAGGTAAGCTGTTGTGGGAGCGAGACAGACAAAGGGGAACACAGAGGGAGAAAAGGGGAGAGAGACATGAACCATGGAAGTGCCAAGAAGCTCTCATCGCTTTCTCTGCTCCTCCAAACATGTTGATCCAAACAAAGGTTTACCTGACTGACAGGAAGTGTCACTTTAAAAATGTAAGGTTGCATCCATCAGTTCCCTTATAGCCCCTGTGTATGAACATTTTAAAGCAATTTGATTTGATATTTAATAGGGCGCCCCCTCATAAAAGTCTGCTCTTCTACTCATCAGTTCAGAGGCCATGAGTCATTTGCATCTTATCCTTTTATTTTTTTGCGTCTTTGGACAGACATTGCATGATGTAAATGTTACAAACCAGGTTTGAATAAAAACTTGAATTTATTGTTAATGTTTCTAACCAGAGTCAAACTATCCACAGAGCTCCCTTCCTCCCCCAAACAGACACACATGTCAGAATCAGAATCAGCTTTATTAGCCACTGTGTGTGTTTTTTAATTATAAGTCTTTCTATAAGTGGAAGTGTACATACCTGGTATTATTCTATTATTGTATTTTTTCTCTGCCGTTATTTAACTGATGTACATATGTTTGATTTTTATTTTTATTTTTAATAATTGTATCCCTTTTTCCTGTTTTCTTGAGCTGCTGTAATACAAAGATTTCCCCCATGGGGGATCAATAAAGTTTATCTTTATATGTACATGTACTAAATAGGATAATAATAATAATAATAATAATAATGTGTGTGTATTTCAGCCTATGTGTGTGAAACATGTCTCAATAACTGAGTGTAAAAGTCCAAAAATGAAGGATATATTTTTGTTATTCTTCTTTTATAAGTTAGAACATGACCAAACTAAACTAAACTACACTAAGCTAAACACTTTTAAGCCGCTGCCACTCAGATTTAAAGTCCTATTAATAATGAACAGAAAATACATGATGAATATATTATAAAAAAGAAGACTTGTGTAGTCTCTATATGTTGTATTGTCAGTACAAAGTTTTTAATTTTTTCCCGACCTCGAGGCTAAAAGTTGTGTTTTCCTTAGACTTCCACACTTCTTTGTTAGCCGGGGTATTAAAGTTACATTTCTGTTAAGCTAGTTAGTATTTGATTTGACCTTAGCCTCCTTCTTTGGCCTCATGTTCCAGTTTTTTAAATCTAAAAGATGTGGGAACAAACACAGCTATTCTCCATCAAGGTCGATAAATTAATTGGGTTTCTTTTATTACTAGAAATATCCGCTTTGTCTGACCTTCACACTGTTCAATTCAATTATCAGCTCGCAGTGTCCACGGAGAGTAACAGTGACGAGTGCCGTTTCTTTTGAGCACCAATTTTCCAATCAAACAGTTTGGACTACTTCTGCTTCAGTCGGTGATTTCCTGCATTTCCAGCAGTGACTTTTAACGGCCCCTTTGAAGGGTTTCTCTGTACCGCTCAGGGTTACAGAGTAATCACAGAGTCAATAGGTTTTTCCAGATGAGAAAAAAAAAAAGGTAATACAAGGAGGGATCGGGGCTGTTGTGTTCTTGCTCCATCGTTCAAAGTCCAAACAAAGATTTTTTTTTTTTCTGTGACTCTTTGTGAACACTCAGCTCTTAACTGACTCAGGATTTAGGACCACGGCTGAACCTGAGCTGAATGCTGATTGTTTTGGCCGTCTGATTCAATCTGTCCTTTATTAAAACACGGGCATTAGTTTTATGTTTTTTAATGGAATCACCAGAGATAAAGCTGTGAAGGTTGTAGGTTAAAATTTTGCACGCTGCATTAACTCCTCCTTGATTTTGGGGGCGCATGAACCTTTTAGATGGATGGTAGAAAGCTAACGGTAAAAACTCTTAGTAGAACAAAAATCTAGTTTGCCCAAACTGTAAAACAAACAAAGAAAACTGCTTTTTGTACATTTCAATTTCTTATTTTTTTTAATTTTGATTAAGAAAAATCAGATGAAAATCTGCTGTTTTTACAAAATGTGAAACAAAATCTTATACTGAAGTTTTTTTTTTTTTTTTTAAAACCTCCCCAACGTGCCCACTTTCTTCTGATTGGTCAGCTCTCTGGAAGCCTTTCAGGGGGGCAGAACGCTGCATGGCTGCCAGGACAGGGCTGCTCTCCAGTGCTGGGAGAAGAGAGTCTATGTGAAGAGGTTTCACCGGCTTAGGTAGAGGCTTGAAGCCATCTTGTGAAATTCTTGGTTTCATATCGTTAAACTCCTAACACATGATTTGTGAATTAGCGCCCTCTGCAGACTCATCCTGGGATTACTCCAACATACGTTTACCTCATGATCTGAAACTCTGCCCACGTTTAATTTGGGCATCCAGCATTGTAACACTATATGTGAGTTTTAAAATTGGGATCAGCATCATAGGTCAACTTTAACAAACGTACCTGTCGTATTATATTAAGGCTTTAGACACATTAATAAATTGCATGATTAAGAGTGTAGCTGAGTTGACTGACAGGTGGGAGCATTCGATTTTTAATCAATAGCTAGGTTGTGATAGCATTCCCAATATGGCGACTGCCATTGTTGGGCTTCTTAACGCCTCTTCAGAAACCAATGGGTGATGTCACCGAGCCTACGTCCATGTTTTCATGTATTTGAACAAACTCCACAGATTGTTTTCAACAATATCACTGTCGCACATTGAGGAGGCAACCCTTCATGATGCACCGTGATATCAAATGGAAACAATGGTAGGATAATCGTAATCGAACCGTGAGACCAGTGGAGATTGCGCATCTCCATCGTATCGTATTTCACTGTGTTGCATTGAATAGCATTTATAGTATTGTCTGTATTGTTCCGTTTGTATCGTTAGATCTGAGGAAGGTGCAACTCTTCCCCCACTATTTAACATTAAAAGATTTAATTGTGCATATCTTATTCTGACTCTCTAAGGATTAGTTTTGTTGCAGTGAACTGAAGCAAAGTGCAACGTTTCATTGAAGCTACTTTAACAGTTTAAAGAGACGGCGCGATGATGCTCATGGAGGTAAACATCTCTTAGAACTCTGCAATTAGACAAACTGATATTTCTTACACATAGCTTCAAATCAAATTTAAAAATAGCATGGAGCAAACTGTTTCTAAACAACATATAATGAGTTTCTTTTAGAATGCTAAAACAATGAAATGCAGTAGATATGGATATCATAATCAAAGGAATAAACATCTCTCTCAGAGGGCGATCGAATGACTCTCTTCTTCCTCATTTAAAGTCTATTTACATCGGGTGAAGAAGCTACAATGGTTTATTGTGTTTAGTGTTTCTTCTTCTCCAAGGACAAAGAACTGCTACAGAGATAGCAGCAACACACCTAATTATATCAAGCTTATCTTATTTACTATATTAGAGTTTATCTGCAGTTTTTCTCACATTGAGGCATCTGCATGATAAGTTTAGTTTCACGTTCAGCAAACAGATTTATCTGCAGAACAGTTTCTGTAGTAAAAAGCTGATTATGCAGACGCTTAATGAAGTCATGGAGCGATGACTCATCTCGCTCGTGTCCTCTGTCAACACTCAAATGCTCACATCGTCCACAGAGGGAGATTAAAGCATGACGGCAGTGTGTTGCTCTTATTGGCCTCATAGGGGGAATCTCAAGAACACATGCATAAACATATTGACATACAAAATGCTTATTTTTTACATTTTATTCAAACCCGTCGCCTTTTCTTTCCTTAATCAGATTTCCACTTTAGATTTTTTTTTTGTTGATTTTGTTTCCTTCAGCCGTCTGACCCTCTTTGGTAAGATCAGTCTGCAATTGTCCACTCTCCAATCACCAGGCAATGATGCACTTCTCATCCATCAATCAGCGGAAAATTACACAGTTATAAAAGACTCAGAGAAGTGTTTTAGAAGTTTGCATATCCTGCCAATCAACGCAAAGATGAACCAAAACTTTTGTCGCCTAAAGACAAGCAGAGATGCAAAATCTGACTACATAAGATGGAAATTCTATAAACACACACATCTATAAAAAAAAACGAGTTTTATTGCTGCCCTGTTTTCTGTGAGAGTAATTATGTGCATCATAATTGACCCCTAGTTGACTTTTTTTTTTTTTTAAAAGGAGCAGGAGAACATTCAGATTCTTGTAGGAAAAAAAGAAAAACAAAAGGCTACTATTTTAATGCAGCAAGTTGTTGGCTGCTTGACAATTTCTCAAAAGCATAATTGTGAGTTTCACACATGACCTTTTGTTCACACAACGGCAGAGAACAGTTTATCAGAAGACCCGGCACAGAAACACATAAGAATGTAAGGCTGGCGTCTGCGCTGACCTTCATCCTCTGCAGCAGCAGCAGCAGCAGCAGCAGCAGCTCTGTGCACAATGCAAGCTCAAACCTTCAGTGGTGTGCCAACATAACGAGACATTATGTTCCGATACTGACAAATATTTAGGTTATGTCATATTTTAAGTTGGCTTGTTGGCATTTCTTCACATATTTAAACGGTTCTCACGGGGCTGCAGTGAAACTATATCCTCTGAGAAACAAAATCAACATGGTTTCCCCCTTTTATCCTTGCCTGTGATTTAATATTATATATATATTTTCAATACTTTATTAATCCCTGAGGGAAATTCTGGTTTACACTCCCTGACACACATAGGTTGAATCACACACATGCACAAACAGCACCTGTGGACACGCATTAATGCAGAGATGTCAGAGTGGGGCTGTTACACACTGCGATGCAGGGAGTGCACCAGAGCAGTTGGGGGTCCGTTGCCTTGCTCAAGGGCACCTCAGCAGTACCCAAGTCCCTATGCACTGAGCTACAGTAGTCGGAATAAACTTTGTATACCTCTGGGCTTCAATGCACCTGAGAGGAACTTTCACTTTGTTGAACTTCTTGGTGGACAAAATGCTTCCTCTGCTGATCCTGTCCTGTACATGCATCAGTGTTGTCTGATGACTCATCTCATCCTGCTTCATTCTAATAGTGAAACACATTCCTCAACCTTCATCTTTGCTCTGCAAAACGTAAACAAAGAGTGTTTCGTCAGTCAAAAGCAGAGTATGTAAATTTCGGTAGTATTTCCAGCTTCCTGGATGTTTATATATGTATATATTCTCATTCTTAGTTTTGATATTTTTAGTGCGTATTTACTTTGTATTTAATGTTATATTGTGTTTATTTGCTAATATTGTGTGTTTGGACAACCTGCTGCTGTAACGCCACAATTTCCCAGTTTGGGATCAATAAAGTAATTCTATTCTATTCCTTATGTAGCGGTCTTTGAGAGTGCTTGTTATAATCCATACAGCGCCCTCTGCTGGTGAAAGAGAACTGCTGGTGTAATTCAATGAAACTGAAATGCAATTTGACTGGTGAATAAATCTAGACATATTGGTGCATATCTGAGATAAAATGAGCAGATACCGATAGTCCTTTCAGACGCTAATATCGGCTGATATGATCGATTAATCGGTGGAGCTCTAGTATAAAGTGATCACAGTGGAATCCAGCACGTGCATGAAGCCCTCTGTAGACTAAAGCCTGGCTCTCACTGCAGGATAATCAGGCCGATTTAAACTCCAGACTCAAGGCTGCTCGGACCCGATTATCTGCTCAGATTATCTTGTAGTGTGAGCGGTACAAAGATCCAATCTTAACGTTTCCCCGATCTGCCCGGCGATCGTCGGGGACGCCCCGATTGATTTCAAACATGTTTGATATTTAGAATTTAAAATCTTGACGATCACGTCATGAAAAGGGTCCGGCAGAAGTTGTGTGTGACTACAATATAACAACGAGAGACAAGGGAGGACTGTAGTCATGGCGACCAGCGGCAGGACGCAACCCGGCATTTTTTTTTTGTTTTACTTTTCAGTACAGATCATCAGTGCAGCACTTTTCTGAAACTCTGTATCCATATATCTACGATTGTATCAACTTTCCTCTTTCCTACAACAACTTCCACTTCCTTCTCTTTCACCAACCGTCGTCCTTTGTTTTTTTTAAATGAAACTTTATTAACAATTGTCAACGCTCCGTCCCGATTTCACTCGAACAGTGTGAGCTCTCCGGCCGTGCCCGACAATCGGCTCGTACAGTGTGAGCACGTCAATCTCAAGGTCTGGTGTCGTAAACAATTCAGTCGTACAGTGTGAGCTGACATGCCACCCCGACTTTTATACAATCGGGGGAAAAATCGCAGAGTGTGAGCCACGCTTCAGACTGCACCTAAATGTCAGGTTGGTATATAAAGCATCATGGCAGCATGTGGGAGTGTAGCTGCTAGCGGGGCATCAATCTTGCTTTTCAAGCACATCTTTCTGTTCACTTCCATTGTGAGAGCTCGAAAAAAAAAACCCATTCAAGTTTGATGTTAACATGCAGCTGAGAAAAACATCTTCAACAGAGGACCTTTAGAAAACCTATTTACATTCAGGTCAGAGTCATAAACTGCTGCCATATTTGTTTTTTATTCACTGAAACAGAATCAGACTCCGAGTGTCGACAGTCGCTGTCAGTCTCCATACGGGGGGGCTCACAGAGGGGGGTCCTTCTCCCTTTTTTCCTCCCTTTTCTCCTTCCTGTCTGAACGCTTCACCTTTACCTCCCCTCTGACATCCACAACCCCATTTCTAAAAAAGAATCCTGTGCAAATTTGGCGTCTCAGTGCACATGACTTGCGCACTGAGATGTCATAGTACATTAACCCAATTTGGGGCAGATTATTTCCTGCCTCACTTCCGCCCACGCTCCACCACCTTGAGGTCTTCTCCTCCTCCTCCTCCCCTTTTCGCCCTGTCTCAAGTCATGCTCCATTTCATGGCTGCCGTGTTCAGGATCATTGTTTTATGTGCTGCTCCGGTCATGGAGATGTGAGTGAAGGAGGACATGAGTAATAACTAAAACCGCCATTTTTCTTGAAGAGAGAGAGAGAGCTGTAAAAGTCACAGCATGGCTGCAGTGTTGGTATATCGTTAAGCGTATCTGGGTCTGATGCAAACCCCCAGGCAGTAAAAATGAAACCTCTCCTATAATGGCACCAAGAACCATTTATAGCAAACAAATACATTGTCTTTGTCGGCTGAAAGGAAATTTGAGTGCCTATTCATTTTCCTCTGGTCACAACACTATTTCTCTACAAATAGACATTCAGTGAAATGACTCTTATAAAGGATAATCATGCTTTGTGGTGACCCATTTCTGGATCCTTCTTTTTCCTAAGTGCATTTAAATAGTCTTCTTGAGACTAAAACGTGCTAAACAAAACCATTTCATTGTATTTTATTTCTTTCTTCACATATCTACACGTATGATGTGTTGTTTTTAATTGTTGTGGTTTTCTCATATTGTGTGATGTCTTCTTGCAATGTGCTTGTGATTGTATTTGACCTTTGCCAAGTCTCTTTTGTAAGCACCACCAACCTTCAGTCGTCCTTGCAGGTTAACATAAACTTGTGTGGTTGTCTGGCCAAATGTGGTTACACGTTGCTCTGGTCCGGTTGTTATAAACCAGTTTAACCTGCCACAGTCTCCATTGTCTAGCTCAAAATCAAGGAGTGTATAAAACATGGAAGTGGTCTCAGTGATGTCACCCATTGGTTTGTAAAGTGGGGTTTTGAAGCCCAATGATGGCGGTCGCCATGTTGGAGATGCTAACTAACTTTCAGCCAACAAACAGGCAGAAGAGGAGGAGGTGGAGCTGAGGCGTGCTTTTTGCGTCCTAGCAAACAGCTTCTACACGCTCAACTGTGACCACACTAAGCCGGCCCACAAATATGTAAATGTAACTTAACCTTAATACAAAGGTCAGTTAAAGGCTTTATGTGATTTTTCACACTTAAATGTAATATAAATCAAGTATATCCTCTGAAAATAACTCTGTGAGTCATGACTGTCTACAATGGGTGTAACACCCGAGTCCCACTGTCTGTGATGTTTTCAGAGTTTTCAGAGTCCTATCTTCAGTTTGTTTACATCGCCCGGACGGCCGGCTGACTCCTCCCCTCGTGTATAAAAGTTGTTTAATTGAGGGACTAGAGAAAAGAAGAATAACATACTGTACTCACTGCTTAACTGTGTTTCTAGATCACGCTCATTTCAGGTAAATTTACATGCAGTGTGAAGATACGAGCATAATAAAGATCGCTAGCATTAGCATGCTAACACAACAATGCAGCGCGAGTTGTTTTGGTTTCATGCTGGTGCTCAAGGGCGACATCTGCTGGATCAAAAAATCACATATAAAGCCTTTAAATAAAGTACCTCTCTTACAGTGTTTGCTGTAAATTAGCTATCTTTTTTTAACCAGGCTGTAAACATGTTTATTTCTGGAAAAAATGGATAAGGACAGTATATAACCAACTTTTTCTGTGCAGCTCAGACAGTGCTCTCTATATTTTGCTGTGGGCAGCTTTAGGTTAAAAATTATGACTGCAGAGCTGTATTTTAAAAAAACAAAACAAAACAATTATTACAATAAAAAAGGTATCTAAAAAAGTACAGAACATTTTGACAAACTTAGTCACTTGCTGAAGTTTTAAGCTCAGCCTACTGTTTGGCACCATGGTTAAGACAGATGGAAATGAAATGCAAATGTTGCCAAGAAAGTTTCTGAATCTCTAACAGAGAAGAACATCTATAGACTGTTCTTACATCTTGACTCTCCTCTTAGACCTCTCTGAATCATAACACTGTCCAACACACACATAGAGCTCCCTCGCACACAAACACACACACTGTGAGATGTATGTTCTTCAGAGTCAGCCACGAATTCAAGATGAACCCGCACATGGAGTCATAATTGTTGCAGCATATATATTTCTTTTTAAATCTCTGTGGGCCTGACACCACCTCTCACTGCTCCGTCAGTCCCAGCGCCTCCTCTCCCAGGGAGGCTGCTTCACTCACAGCAGAAGTCTATTCTCGACTCTTTTGAAAAACCTTCCTCAGTGGAGAAGACATGAAGTGTTGGACTCCAAAAACTGCGGTGGAAAAGATCCCTTCTAGCTACCTTCATCTACACTCTTATTCTGATTTTATACCATCATAAATGACAAAATCTGAAGTTTGCCCGTGGCTTCCAAAAGGAATCGATACCAAAACAAGTCATATGTGCCTCTGAAATTTAAGATGAACTCATTATTTATACTCCAGGAATTCCAACAGCCTCAGATGGAACATGAGGTCCCCCTGCCACCAGTCAACCCTCCAATGATGTGTTGGTCAAGGGACAGGAGATAAAATCCTTTGCAAAGTGTTCTGCTGTCATGAAATGTAATGGTCGCCGAACTCATGGTCAAAGCTACAGACTCAAACAAGAGACCTAAAAAGCCTCTGCATGTTTCTGATAAGCTCCACGAGCAGAAACGTGCTCAAACTAGGATCAATATTGGAGATGCTTTTTGAAAAATGGAGAGAGGTTAGAACACAGAAAGGTTTACAGACCCATGCAGAGCTGGATAAACACTGAAGCTTCAGAGTCCACCACATGGTGACCTGAGTGAGCATGGAGTCTAGAGAGGGGGGGGGGGAGGGGGGGGGGGGGGGGGGGGACAGCTCTCTACAATGTTTAGAATTTAGACTGCAGTACCCATTTTAAACACTAGGTGTCAGAGTTACATAGTGCTCCTTTAAAAAGAAACTGCAACGTTTCTAAATTTAAATGCATCATAATGTTTGACTATTTAAAAATTGTAGATTACGTTTGAGTTACTGCACTTCAACAATTCTATATTCCCTTTTGATGAATTAACTTTTAGTTCTGCAGTTCTGTAGACACAATTTCAAGGAATTGACATGCAACATGATTAACTTTCCTTCCTTCTCTTCCTCTTCATGGCGCTCTGAATTCCAGGCTGAGCTTTGTTCCACTTTACTGTACGTGATTATGAGTTTGTACAGACAAAAAACAAGGCCAGGGAACGTTAAGTAATCATGTTATCTGGAGACGGCCGCCTATGGCCAAAACATTGCATTTTCCTATGGTGATAAGCATCAGCTGTGGAGCGGCTCTTGTTTTCCTTTATTTAGAGCAGGATGGATGCTTGAACCCGTTTTTTGATAAGACCCTGCAGAGATGCACCTCATGTGATGACTGAGAGATAACGCAGCATGTTTACCAAATGAATTCTTTGACTTTAGAAAGAAAGCACTTAGTAGGGTATACGATGTTTGATTGGAGGGTATTTCACAATGTATTTACCTTTTTTCTTTTTTTTTTTGCTCATTTGAGTTTTAAGACACACTTCAATCATTTTAACGTTATCTGATGAACTCGCAGCCTCCCGCTCGAAAGTTCCAAAACCTTCGGGTTAATTTACATCTGGGTAAATTGGAAATCAGCACAGACTATTATGAGTGTAATTGGTTGATTATATTGCTCATTATAAGTGATGAACACTAAGTGGCAATATTAATTTGACTCATGAATGCCACCTCAGTATAAACAACACCGGGAGACGATGAGACAGTCACATCCGCTGAGCAGCCGGAGTCCCTGTGCCGTGTTATAAAATAATCTTAAACTGTTTGATTTGAAACTAAAAATATACAAAACCACATCCTGTAAAAGTCTACTTCAATATCGAATACATTTTCTTTTTTTATAAGCATCCTTTAGCTTTACTTTCTTACAAAAATGAACCAAAAAAACTGACATAATGAGGGAATGTGCCGGGGGTTGAACAATGACATGAACACCTGCAGCCTCGCACAACAACACTACAACAATAACCACCTTTCTGAAACCAACAATTAGATCTTTCAGTGACACTACTGTCGACACAAACACTGTGTTTCGTGCACGACTTTGGCTTTGATTTGCACTGTACTGTACAGGTGTTCATGTCATGGTGTTTGCAGCTATTTTTGTGATTTATGTCTCCATAAAAGTCTGCAGAGAGTAGAAACAACCTGTAATTTTGAACTGCAACGTGCAACGACATAAAAATCACCAACAAATGTAGTTAACATCATGTTTTACTTTGACGGGACGGCCTTGTGTTTAAAAGCTGTTTTAGTCAAGGAATAGAGAAAAGAAGAAGAACATACTCACTGATTTTTTGGATGTCATATAAGTGTCTTTAGATCACGCTCATTCTGTGTCAATTTATACATGCAATGTGAAGCTACAAGCTAACTAAAGAGTGCTAACATTAGCATGCTAACTCAACAATGCAGGACACAGGAAATTGCAGCTCGAGCAAAGGACAATTTTGTCGGCCGCTTGCGCATAACAGTGCTTAATTATGGTGCGTTCTAATTCATAACTACTTTGTGGGAATGCGAGTGTAGAGGGGTTGGAGGTGTGTCTCTGGAGGAGGTCGGAGGCTTCAGTACGGAGGAGGCGTGGCCAAACAGCAGTTTGTTTTGGTTTCATGGTGGAGCTCAAGGGCGACATCTACTGGATCAAAAAGTCAAACATTCTTCCTTTAAATTGACATTGAAATTTCTCGCCTGGAACTTCCCCAGTCAGCAACACAAGATGTTTTCAACTTTAGAATTATAGATAGTATATCTGAATTTTCTTGATTATTTACTTCTAGTTCTCTCATACTGACATGTATTTTGTTAGATATTGGTTAAACAGTTTGTATTGAACATCCTTAATCTCCATGAGTTGTACTTGCAAATTGAATTAGCAGATCCTGTGGGATGTATGTCAAGGACATTTACTGTTCCATTGTCCTAAATACCTATCTATAACTCCCCTAGTGTGCTGTCCTTTTTAAATCGTGGACATCTTGATGCAGTGGTAGCAGAAGGAAGCCAAAGACAGAAATGACTGAAAAATGCTCGTCAGTCGTCACAGTTGCAGAACTTAAACAGTGTAGAAAAGTCAGCTCATTTCTCAGTTCTCTTCTGGTGCTAGTTCTGTTTTTTTCTTCTAAATCAAGATCAGTACAGGTCTTCCATCAATGACAACAATGACAAGGCCTCCTCTGTGAGGTGTGTACAACCTGCCCCCCTTTTTTGCTGTTTGCTCTGTTTCCTTGGTGCCACAATCGTAAGCACCCTAACCTTCAAAAGGAACATCTGATAGCAGCTCCTTGTCTGAGAGGGACAGCTTTATTCCCTGTACCTCTGCATCACTTCCTCACTGTCTGGTTTGGACTCTGCCTCCTCCCTCCCGTAGGCAACATTTCATCTTGCTCTGCCGAGAGCCTCATGCTCTTTGCCAGTTGTCTTCCCTGGAGGACTCAGGCGATGTCAAAGTGGAGCAAGAAGCCAAAGGGCAAAGAAGTTTGCCATTGATCTAGCCCATGTAAACAATGCCTGCGTGAGAAGTATCCACCTCTGGGACGGTCGCTCCATCTTTTCCGCTCCATCCTCGCCTCAGACGCTCTGTGCTTCTTTTTGTAAGTCACCTTTAGTACCTGAACATCCCTGAACACTTTTTACCTACTTACAAAAATAGTCTGGATAAACTTAAATAAACACAACAACTGAAATATTTAGACAAGTGTATTATTCAGTTAAAGAGCAAAATGCATGTTCTGTCCTGCAATAGATGGAGTATGATTGAATCGTCCTTTGAGTCAAAATACTGCTGCAGGACAATAATGCATATATAAAATAGGATATAATGCCTGATGTTACGACCTTAAATGGCTTGTACATTTGAAGATTATTGTCCAAGTTAGTTTAGATGAAAGTATAGAATCACCTTCACTGACTGAAAATAAGACAACACAGCATCTTTAATCAAACCAGGTTGTAAGGATAAACACATTTTATCTTCTTAAAGCAACAGGAATCAACTCAATACCACTTACAGTATGGCCAGATTTAAGGACGGCCTGATGCACAAAAAGGAGTGTGCGACTTTTGCGTCCACCACACATGTGCAGACATCTTTAAAAGAGATGTCACAACACAAGATTTTAGTGATCAGGAAAACAGTTACATCTCTGTCTGACTGACTTTCAAAAAAAAAGATCTGTAAATAAGGTCTGTAAGTATTACTTTGAGATTACTATTATTAATTTAAAAAGGACTATGCACATCTGATATGACATGATGTCACTACTTGCTATGCCAACACCATCCTAAAGCAATGATTTAAATCTAACCAGCTATCAGCGACTTAACACTTCATTAATGTCTGTCGAGAAAGTCTGAAATTGTTACGCACAAGGACCCAAGTTCCCCCCCAGTTTGTCCTTGCTTGCTCCATTCAGGGAGGAAGCTTTGTTTTAAACGGAGTAACTAAAAAAAAAAAAAAATGTAAGCATGGCATCTAAAAAGACCCTGACAAAGTTTCCCCTCCTAGCTCATCATCTTTATATGAACAAAGCGCTCTGTCACAATGAGAGCTCATCTCTGCACAGAGTAAAGGTGCAGCTGACTTTTCTCTGCATTCAGACTCATAACAGGAGCACTGTGCACTGAGCAGGAACAACAGTTTGGCCGTGTTAGCATCAGTGCTATATTCTCTGACAGTTAGACCTTGATACGGAGCAAATAGCGGGAGCCAATAAGGTACAATTTAATTATTAGTGACCCCAATGCATTCTTTGTGAATAAGGCCCATTGTGTTTTCATTTCACAACATACATTAAACATCCACCTGATTCTGACCTTGGATTGCAGCAGTTGATTTAGTTTTACTGACTATTAAAACCCTGTCTTTGTTATCGAGCCCTCGCACTGACAGTGGTCGTGGCCTGAGGCATGATGTTTTTGGATGACCATGAATCTTTACTTTCTTCCACTGCTTATGAATATCTCAGCAACGCCTGCAGGGAATATCTACAAATATCACACACACTTCCATTTGGACTCAAGGATGAGCCGGTCAGATTATTGCGGGTCAAAGGTCAACGTGCCTGAGGGAACAACACAATCTGAGATCAATTAGTGGACTCTCTCCTCTCGCTACACCCCTCTTCATTCTACCGTAGAAGAGGGGTAACCGAACGATCAAAGTCTCTGCAGAGAGAAAACAGAGACAGATACCAGCTTTAGTTTCACATGTTGACAGATTCATACAACCATGACACAATTATCCAAGTTTGGAAACTGAAGCTGTTTCAAATCGTCACATTTTGAAATATTTTTGGGGCTTCAACACCTCCTCTGCAGAACAGTGTCCATCAACTGCATGAAAACATGGTTTAACAATACTTACGTCACACAGGTCACCATGTGGTGGACTCTGAAGCTTCAGTGTTTATCCAGCTCTGCATGGGTCTGTAAACCTTTCTGTGTTCTAACCTCTCTCCATTTTTCAAAAAGCATCTCCAATATTGATCCTAGTTTGAGCACGTTTCTGCTCGTGGAGCTTATTAGAAACATGCAGAGGCTTTTTAGGTCGGGTACAATCACTTCTATCTGAACCACTTCTCTTGCCCGCTTCCATCGCTGCAACACCTGCTGGTTTGACCTGATAACTGTTCTCATATCTGGCAAAGGGGCGTCCATAATGGCCGTGTGGGGGGGTCGCATTAAAAGCGCCTACCTTCTCTGGTCCAAGCAAATCCAGAGCATTCAGGACCAGAATCTAAAGTTAGAAGGAGGACATACTGGCTGCTGCATTGTTGTCAGAGAAGCCAGCACTTCAACATAGCATGTTTCCTTAATGTCTGATAATGTAGTAAGCTCACTTTATTATTTCATTCACTAGATACGGTATCTTACGTATTGGACCTTTCAATAAAAATGACATTGAGCCAACATGTTTCGATTGTGCAATATATTAGTTTACCATTTGAACGTACTAAAACCTGCAAATTAGTAGTAAAATAAAAAAAGGATGTCAGATGGGAATACACTTAACTCCAAGACACTTAATGAAACATCAGGGGGGCAGTCTTTTTCAGTCTTTAAAGCGTACCTCAAAGCCTGGCTTGAGATGCACAACATGTGAATCACAATATTAAGGTTGCTATAAAACATGTGCAGGATGTACAGAAAAAACACAAAAAATAAACTTACCCAAACATAAAGCAGCAAAATATTCCCTCCATAACAGTATACGAGGTATAAACACTCACTGCAGTCACAACATTGTCAGACCTAAAGTGAAAAAAATCAAGTGATGTCCAGCACTATGGGGAGGCTGTCAAACCAGAAGAGATCAGCTGTCAAGTCACAAAAGACTGAGAGTCAATTTACTCTCCCAACTTTCCATCCTGCAACTGGTTACCAGGCAACCCAAACTCCCCGTTGGCTGGGGAACAAGTTTCTGAACTCAACAGTTTCATTTTTTTGACACAAGTTTTTTCTTTGTTGTCTCTCTCTTTCTCTCTCGCCCTCTTCTTCTCAGGAAATAATTCAGGTTTTATTTTACAGCTATCATCATTGCTATAAAAAAATGAATATTAGAAATGAAAAGGGTGCCATGGTGGTGTCCAGAAGTCGCTCGTAAGGTTAATTGGTGACTCATATTTGCCTGTAGTGTGACTGTGTGAGAGAATAGTTGTCTGTCTTTATGTGTCAGCTTTGTGATCACTGGCGGCCTGTCTGGGGGATCTCACCTGATTACAGATGGGGTCAACACCAGACTCCATGACCCCTCACAGGATAATCACTTTGGATAAGGAATGAAAATACGGATTTGGTTTGAGAGGTAGGTTTTTAACATTGGCCCTATGAGCCAGATTGACAGTAGTCATGATGGATTCAGAGGCGGAGATGACCTCGGATATAAAACCAAAAACAGCACATATTTAGATCTGCCAGATATCAGGATTTGGATGTGGACTGCATTGGATTATCCTACAAGGAACCCATCAAAGTCAGGCTCGTTAGATCCTTACCAAGAGAAGACAGTGCATCCTCCCCAGGAAGGGTAAGGTCCAGATGACCCCGCATCCAGACACCCAGGGCTCACTCTGATGGCTTCCATGGGAATGAGACTCATTACGAGATATCTCAGCTAGCCCGAGGTTTCATCCACAGAAGATGAAAAGAGAATGAGTAGTGACGTCAGAGCTGATTATAGACAAATGGGCCAAACGATTGACAGGCGCTGCAATCTTGCGGTGGCCACCTTCATTGTGGAAGAGTTTGGCCACAGACCAAGCTGTCCTTATTGAAGAGTGCGATAAGAGAGTTGACGAGGAACAAGTTACCATTTAAAGGTGTAAAGTCATTTTTTTGTTGAACATTTCAAGCTGTTTTCTCAATGGCTCGGGTGAAAACAACAAACACCTCTTGTGAAACTCTACTCCGCACGAAGACTCTCAATTATGAGATACGGATTCTATTACTCCACTAATCATTAACTGGAGCTGCTGTGTTGCTGAAACCTCACATCTTAATCATCACGGCCTCATGTTGAATATATCTAAATAGTCCACTTTGTTTTACGGCATCACAACAGAGTCAATTGGTTCCAAATCATAAAGTCTTCCGACCGCAGGAAATGATATAGTCCCATTGGCTTCCTGTGATTGGATTTAGTAGTCCTTGACTCTACATTTTATTGGTCTGTGGATGCTGATCTACAGAGTGATCAATAGCTGGAAAGAAAGACTGACCTTGCTGGAACAATCCACCTTGGGATCACGTGAGAATGGGAGCCTCTGATGTGTTGCTCTGCAGGTCAACGGTCGACACAAGAGCATAAACGCGACGACAGATTCATAGGAAACGGTTGGTTTAATGCATGAATAAAGAGGGAGGCGAAACAATGAGCGATAAATCCTGAACAATGTTCTCATCTTTATCAACATATCAAGCTGTGCAGGGGAATGAAACATAATCAAACTATGAGATGTAACTATGACACAATGCACAGCAGGATCTTGATAAAGATGAGAACAGGGTTTAACAGTTACAGGACTGTTGGAGGTCTTTGGAGGTTCTTTTATGAGAAGGCTTATTTTAATCTTGATCTCATATGGCCATAAAAGTGAAATACCACTTGGCTTGTGGTAAAGAATTATTTTCAAGATGGACTAGTTTGGGGGGGGGAGGGCTGCAGCCTAGTGGTTATTGCGCATGCCCCATGCATGAACTCTATAGTCCTACAAGTGGGAGGCCTGAGTTCGAATCCGACCTGTGGATCCCTGCATGCATTTCACTCTGTCTCTCTCTGACTTCTGACTCTATCCACTGTCCTGTCTCTAAAACAAAGGCATAAAACGCCCAAAAATAAACCTTAGAAAACTAAAAAAGGTGGACTAGTTTGATAGAGGGCAGCACGATGGTGCAACGGTTAGCACTGTTGCCTTACAGCAAGGAGGTTCCTGGTTTGAATCCCTGCCTGACAGGAGCCTCTCTGTGGGGAGTTTACATGTTCTCCCCGTGCATGTGTGGGTTCTCTACGGCTTCCTCCCACAGTCCAAAGACATGCTCGTTAGGTTAACTGGTGACTCTAAATGTGAGTGTGGCTGGTTGTCTGTCTCTATATGTCAGCGCTGTGATTGGCTGGTGAGCAGGCGAGGGTCTCTCGCCCAATGACAGCTGGGATTGGCTCCATCCCCCCGCGACCCCAAATGGGACAAGGGGTGTAGATATTGGATGGATAGTTTGATAATTTAAAAAAAAAAGAAATGTGTAGAAATAGAAAAACAGAAATGGACGATATGAAGGTTTAATGTTAAATGCAGTTTGTTGAACTTCAGCTTGTGTACACTTTGGTCTCAGAGAAACACTCGATGACTTCATGTAAATCTTCTGCACATGTGAGCAGCTTAAGAAAACCAAATGTTTAACTTAATACGAAACAAATTTGTAAGCACAGGTCGTTTATAATGCATGAGCTCGGTGAAGTAAAGCCACTTATGGTTCATGAATCTTTTACAAAACAGTTTAATAAGTAATCGAATGAGTTGTAAAATATAAATTATTTGTAATTAGGAGCTGCCCAAGAGACCAAAGCTGACTGGGAAACATCTTTTAAATGTATGCTGCACAGACTATTTAACTGCTCTTAAATGGAGCGAATACCATTCAGTTTTACATTTAGGTTCCACAAAAGGTAAAAAAAAAAAGCTGACTGTGGTTATAATACTGTAGTAGACTTACCTACACACTGTGCTAGTTGAACTAGTTTCTGATGGAAGTCTTTGCCTCTTAAAGTCATCTTTCCATCAAAAGTTGGAGGTTTCTTTCTTTACTTTAAGTTTAAGCTTTGAGATTGTATACCTTTTATGTGGAAGGACAGTGGAGAGTAGGAAGGAGCCACAGGTGGGAATTGAACCCAGGCCTTCTGCATGGAGGACGATAGCACTCCATTCATGGGGCGAGCAAACTAGCTGTTAGGCCATCAGTGGCAAAAGCTGAAGGTATCTTTAGCCAGAATGAGATCATGGTTGCAGTGTCCATACTGTAGGCAGAGTTTAGGTGTCATTGAGTGCGTTTACATGGACTTGAATATCCTGGTTTTGACCGCCATTTTTGTGTTTGTTCATGTAAACACAATTTCCTGAATTCAGAAACCAGGATAAGCTCTTATCCCGATTTTAAGAAACCGATGTTGCTACCTGGAGAACTCGTGGTACTGTGGCATGTATATGTTGTATACCTGGTTTCTGACAGCTGCCTAAAGCATGTGAATCTGCAACCTCAGCCAAATGATGTATCAGCAAAACAAGAGAGAGTCTTGCTTCCAGAGTGAATGAAGAAACTGAGTTTTGTCTTTAGGTAATGAAAGGATTACATGTAAGTGGAAGTTTAGATAGGAGATTGCATCGAAATGCTGACAGGACGCAGGTTTCTGGACATGTACGGCTGACGTAGTTTGTGTTGTAAAAAAAAAGTAAACATCACAGGCACCTATGTAAATACGATGCAGTATTCAGACATTTGGATATTAGTATTTATCATGCATACAGGGATATAGATAACTAGGATTTTGTGGGTGCATGTAAACGCCATATCCCGAATATTATCGAAACCGGGTTCATAAAAGGATACTTAAGTCAATGTAAACACACTCATTATGCTTTTTTCAGAAAGTAAAATTAAGCCTTTTAGCATGCTCATCTTAGCAAGAGTGTTGCTAAGCTACTTTTTGTGAAGTAGAGGTTACAAGTTATACATTTAAGTGTTGGACAGATGTTCTGACTTTGTAGGTTTCGGGTGAAAAAGTGTGAAAATCGTTGGAATAATTCTCGAGAGACCACAAAACGCCTGTTCCTAATGTTACGGTAATCCTTTCTATAAACTCTCAACAGACTTCATATTAAATAACCGACAATCGAGTGAACTGACCAAACAACACGCGTGTCTCTAGAGCCTCAGCCGCTAGAGTGTCTGACAATAATAACACCATTTGTGAAGCAGATATGAACCCAATGAAGTCTTTACACCAGAGACGCAGTTACAGATAACATGATATTTATTGGTAAGGTTTCTTTCTTTCTTCGTCTAATATGAATCTTGAAAGCCCATTTTAACTTCCTCTCATGTTACATTTAATTAGTTTATGTCTTCTCCACACACACAGGCAAAAAACACCCTGCAGGCTGTGCTGCCTTGCATTATGCAAATGAGCTTAAAACCAATCAGGATGAATCGTATGACATAAACATACGTGCACGTTCCCGGGGAATTGACTTGAACCCCCTACACTGTGAGGGTCTGACTTTGTTTACCTGAAGACGCTGTTAGGCTATTATCAGCTTTAATAACCTGCCCTTTGCTTGAAGCTGATAATAATATAGCAGCACACTAAGGGGAGTTTAGGTTAGAAAAAAAAAAGACACATTTAGAGCGCTATGGCTGCTAAAGTGGAAATAACCTTTTTGCAGAGCCATCAGAAACAGCTCCAAGATGATTACACACACACACACACACACACACACACACACACAGTCTCCTTTGGATCAACCTGGACAGGTGCCTGGATGTAGAAGTGCGCTAAGCTTGGAACATATACACATTTTTTTTTGTCAGGTAAACGAGGCTAGGCTCAGAAATTTTTAAGCAACCGTTTTCTGACGAGTCATCTCTTTCCAGTATACAGATATAAAAAAAAAACATCCTAAGTACCTCACAAGTAAAAAGGACGTTTGAGTAGAATTCCTTGATAAACTCGGAGGTGCTGCACTTGCCATAAAATATGACTCCAGGAGGGGCTTTTAAAAACGGCGTCTAAAGAGAGCATTCTGCCTTTCACACTGGATTACGGCGGCGCGGAGCAGGAGCACATGGTGGCTTTCATAAATCATGAATATTATTGTGGGACCTGCGAGCATGCAGGCGACTATCAACAGCCAAACCGTCCAGGCTGGGAGGACACAAGGAAGCATGATCTAACCCCACATGTCACACAGATTAGAATATGCTGAGTTCAGTCAATGATTTCAGATTTAATGTGTGTCCCTCTAGTTCCCTTCCCCCCCCAAAAAAAAAAAATCACGTGGATTTTTTTGCTTGACACTACAACACGATGCAGGTTGGCAAACCAAATGTATTGGCTTGTTGTTTTTAGAGTTGAGAATATTTAGAGAAATAATTTAGAGAAAATATCTGTGAGGTCCTGTGTGTGTTGTCACTATGACAACAGTCTCTTAAAAACTGCCGCTGTATGACCGACACTGCTCTGTTACTTTTTTATTGTGCGTTTTAAATATTTAGAGAGTTTTGTTTTCCTTCACTATGAGCCCTAAAAGGAAGATGTTTGTCCTCCTACTTTGTCTGCATACGGAGCAAGGAGGACGTGGGTCCAGGGAACGATCTGTAGGAGACAAAAATAGGAGGAGAATATCATACATTTTTAAAAGAGCTCCGGTGACGTTAACAGCGGCATTTTGAGAAGTTTAAAACATTTTCAAATTACAACCAGGATATCAGCATGTATTGTTCTTCTTGGCTTGGTAGGAGAGTAGTTAAGTGTGTTGGTTATGGGTTGATCAGTCCACCCTGACAATGGGATTCCTTCCTGTTTGTGCACATTTCCAGTAAAGCTCAATGAGCCTCAGATTCAGCACCATGGACAGCGTTTACAGATAATCTAACTAGGAAGACAGCAAGCTTACCACAAAGACAGATATCTTTAAAATGCTGGACAGTCTTAATTCTGTTAAGTGGTGTTCTTAAGATGAATAGAAATAGAATATAAAGACTTTATTGTCATCATGCTATTGGACAACAGAAGCTCAATGATGTTGTACTTGAACCAAATGTACAAAAAGTCATATTTGTATCAATTAGTTAGACATGAGAAGTAACAATTATAAAAAACAACAACCCTGTTTTTGTGAACCACACACACTTGGTTGTTGTTTTTTAAAGACTTGTTTTCCCAGATTGCAGCCTGTGTACACCAACATAAGTGTTTTTAAGTATTCTGGCTGATTAGATCTGGACACAGGTTGTAAATAAGTGGAGGCATGGTGAGAATCTATGATGTAATACATTCAAACTGCCAACCAGTTTGATAACACATCATGAATTCTTCCTTACCTAACTGTTTCTTCAAAATGAAAAGGTCAGTGGATCTGTGTGTCAAACAAACCTGACCACACCCAGATATATTTCTGAGTCGAGGTCGCATCACGGTCTTCAAATGAATTAAAGCAACAGTATTTAAGAGATGCACTGGAGGACAACAGGCTGTTGAAGTCACATCATGCTATACAAAGCATCTTGAGGGATTATCATTGTTAGACTCGGAGCACAAAAACCAACAGTTTAATACACCTGCTCTGCAGTAATTGCTGGCTGCAGCCAACTCCACAGAAAAGAGCATCGACAATAACTGAGTTAATTAGAAATACAGTGTTGTACATGTGCACAGTTAATGTGGAAACATCCAGATGATGTGTGTTAGAGTATGTTTCTTTAACATATGTGTTGATCGCTATTCCCTAAAAAAAAATGTGACTCCATTTGAACTATGTAGACAATTAAAGCTTGTTTTTTGTCACCATTTCTGTTGAGTCTGCTCTTTTGTTTACAGTAATTAGCTTAATTGAAGAAGTTAATTTGCAGTGTTTTTTTTGTCTGAACAAATGTAAATAAAAACATACAGTGATCAAAATGGCGCTGATGCACCACGGGGATGTGGCGTTACGCAGGCAGAAGAAGTCCATCGTCCATGCAAAACGTTTTCTGATGGTTTATTTCTTTAAAGCAAGCAAACTAAAAAACAATGAACATCGCGGCTCCTGCTGCCTCTCTTGAACTGGTAAAAAAAACCAAAAGCCCACCCAGGTGCATGCTGGTCCTCTACCTGCCTTCTTGACAATATAACCTCAGTTTGCCCTGTTATACCCAAATGGCTAAAAAAACAAGAAAATACTAATTATGCAAAACTGAATTTACGCAACAAATAACTAACAAAATACTATATCAGCAAAAATCTATTCTAAATAAAGAAAATGTGGGGAAGCCATTTAGAAAGGTTCAAGGGAGCATTTTTGCGAAACCACACAATACATATGTCCAGATACCAATACCGATATTTCTTTTGATCATAATTAATAGCGTTATTGTTGTTGGTATTATGTGTGAGGGTTGATAAACCTGGCATTACAAAGATCACTGTAAGGGTTTCAAATTAAATGTTTTAAACTGAAGTGATAGAGTTAGGGTTTTTAAAAATATAGAAGGAGCTGTTCCATCTCGTCTGAACGTCGTCATGGAGACGATTTCTGGACACTTCTTACAGTTCAGTCTGAGTTTCTTCAAAGCGAGACTGTGCGAGCTAAGAATGTATAAAATGCCAAAAGATCTTTATTGATCCGTGATTTGGACCTGTGCCGTACGTCCAATATCTGAGATTTAAATTACGTCAATATCAAAACCTGATACCGATATTAGAGCGGATCCTTCCCCGTCTAGGATCTTCACTTTCTGCAGTATTAACGACGAGTGCTAAGATGCATGTGAGGACTTTAACCATCAAAAAAAAAAAAAACTACAGCTGATGATGAGAATCTTTTCCAAGAAATGCATTTCAGAGAAGATGTGAGACAAAAAGGAATTGGGACAAAATGACTGCTATCAAAGATGAAAAGAGTGTGACTGTTGAGAAACTCCATAAAGACTTAAAGGTGTACTGATGCTGGAGACATTTGACGGAGGTAGTAAAACGCTCTCTTTATAAACTCTAAGGCAAGAAGATTCCCCCTCTTAACAGAAACACACGACAGGAACAGAAGCAGCAGTCGACAGGGACTCTGATACTTACTGCAGAAGATAAATTCTCATCTCAAACAGCCCACATCTTAAGATGGTGCATGCATTGTATGTCAAATGAATTCTTAAACGATGAGAAATGTAAAATCTGAGAAAAAGGCCTCATGACACATGGAGCTCAGGTTGTGGTTTCATGTCATCACCGGCTTGTCATCTGCAGAATTGTGTACATTTCTCCGTGAATCAAGGCCAGGACATTTTCCCACCCACAGTGTGTACAAACCACATGCTGCGTAGTTGTTTGGAGAAACGGTTCATCGCCTAGATCATGAAAGCTTGTACATGCTGTAATAGACCGTGATGAATTAAACTCACTTTAACAGCTTTCAAGCCATCATCTGCATTTGTGTGAAGCTCTCTCTCTCTCTCTCTCTATCGGAGCAAACTCTGCTCTCTTATTCATTAGAGTAATCTACATCCCGGTCTTCTGGACTGGGCACAGAAAAGGTTCATTAAACCGCATTTTCAGATATTGGATCACATTTCTTTTTCGTAACTGGCTGAGCAGGGAAAAAAGGAAAAAGAAAACGTGATGTGATTAACAAGTGCGATACTTGCAAGTCACAAAAAACGTGCAAAGAAAGAGACAGATAAATTGGAAGATGTAATTTCAAAAAGCTTCCTGGAAGATTATCACACCTGAATTTTTAATGGCCTCTCTTCTTTGTATCCGGTGTATATCCATTTTTAAAGAAAATGTTTCTTCCACCTTGAATAGACATTCATCTTCACCCTCCTGCCTTCATGATGTGATAAAAATAGAATCAAATCATGCTGATGTGTTCTTTTTAAAGGGGATAGTTTATACTTTAAAGGCCACATATAATCCTTCTTTTCAACCAGTTTTAATAAGTCTCAGAGCTCCCCCCAAAAACATGTCTGTGGTGTTTCTTGTTCTAAATCCACTCTGATCCTGTATTTGATCATGTCTATAAACCCCTCTATTTCAGCCCTGCTCAGAACAGGCTGTTTCTGTGTCTGTACCTTTAAATATGTAAATGAGCTGTGTCTGACCACGCCCCCTCTCTTGAAGGGCTTGGGTGTGCTCGGGCTTTCTCGCTCCATGTCCTATTGTTTACAGTGAGAAGGCAGACTCAGAGGGCAGAACAAACACCTAGCTGTGGGAGTGTCACCCACCTGGGGGAGGGGCTACTGCCCTTTGTGATGTCATGAATCTCCAAACGGCCTGTTTGAGCACACATTTTCTGAAAAGTGGAGCAGGCAAAAGATGGAGAGGATGGACTTTTCTCATCATTAGGGGGGTTTGTAGACAGACTAGAGAAACATGGTAGTGTGTATTTTGCATAATATGGGACCTTTAAAATCCCTTAATCCTACATAGTAATCCAAAGCTGTTACACGCATGCTCATGAGTCATCGGTGGAAGTGGATTAAAGCGTGATACCTGTTCATGCAATGTCTGTACAGAAGCATCCATGTTTGAAATGAACTAGAGGGTTCCTCCATTAGTATTCATGTGAGCACATTCTTGTGAACAAACGGATTCTTGCAGGCTTTGTCATCTGAAGTTACATGGATCAAGTGTATAAACGTGTGTCCACCTTCACTGACGGACTGACAAAGCTCCTGCACCGTATCAAGCAAGTGTACAATAGTCCCTCTGTGATCCTTTGGGTATATTTGTTGATTCGCTGCACAGAGGGAATATAAGTATTGATCTGCCAAGCTGCCTCACTTTCTGCAGCTTTAGACTGAAATGATGGTGTGCTGACTGATGACCTTACACGCTGCTCCTCCCTTAAAGCTGGGCTCCCTAAAGTTTAAAATCCTCAACGGCACGACGGACCGTTGTACAGCAAAGTAATTAAAGTGAACGGCAAGTTTCCCAGAGTATGATGTCCTTTCATGTTTTCTTAAATCAAGTGTAGATACAGCCCTGGCTCACTTTATCAGCAGAAGTGCCTCAAGGCAGAAGAAAGCTAAGCAGCTGCTCAATGCCCCACAGCCTTCAGGGCCCCCAAAACAACGGAAAACAAAAGTCTGGAAATCTGAATTTCATCACATTTTCAGTAATTAAAAGAAGCAGCACTGACAGTGGTTATTTTGTATTGTTGTTCCAAGGATTTGAGCCTTTTGTTTGTTTTCTACATAGACATGTTACACGGCAACAATTCATTTCACTTGAGGATAAAAATAGCTTTTCATGGATTCAGATGTCACATTGATAACAGTGTTAGATGAAGAACTAAGATCTTCTACTTTAATACTCATTAGAAGTTGTAATTCTGCATCTGACCCGTACCTCAGTAAAATCACAGGAATTAAAGACAAATCCATGATGCAAAATGTTTTACTACAGTTGCTGGTGCCTATTGAATAGAATATAATTTATTGTCATTGCACAAGAGTACAACGAAATGTACTTTTCCATGCCTGAAATATAAAAAATATAAATATATAGAATAAAAACAAATATATACATATTTACCTTTTTTTTTTCTTGAATCGTGCTCTTGTGACTAAAACTCTGGCATTGTGCCTCTACATACAGCTTCCCTGATTGGCCGGCGCCGTATCTCTTCCTCCACACGGTGGCAGGGCTGACGGTTGGAGAGGGATGGCTTCTTGTGGCACAACCATGAATAAAACATGTTTGAACCTCTAAGTGAAACATAAACAAGCTGGATGAAACACTGCCCCGTCAGTGTGAACACAGGGCTGAGAACAACAAACCCAAAGGGACTTTGACTTCACTCTTACTTTAGATAGTCATTACTGAAGGTACATTACTGAGATGAATTGAAGGTATGAAGAAAAGTAAAAACAAACAGACAGGGCTACAGATAGCCCAGCGGTTATTCTGCATGCCGGCATGTACGGAGGTTACAGTCCTCATCACAGCAGCCATGGATTCAAATTTGACCTCTGCCCTCTGCTACATGTCTTGCCTCACTCTCTCCTCTCAATGTTTCATGTCTCTCTTCCGCTGTCCTCTCTCATTAAGGCAAAATGTCTAAAAAAAGAAAAAGTGCTCAACAACATGGCATCGTTGTTGGATACTGCATCCTACAAAATCAGCACAGCACCGTGACACTCATCTCACTGTTCAACAAAGCTTTTAAATGATTCTGCATGTCAGGTTCAGCTGTCGTGTTGGCTCTGAGTTTTTTTGTTTTTTTTCGACAACACAGCTGTTTTTTTTAATCCAGATGAAGTCACACATAAACTGTCAGGTTTGTTTCTCATCTCAGAAAAGCAACAACTTCAGAATAAACCTGCTAAAAAAAAACAATCCACAGTCCCCGTGAGCCCGAGAGACATTCTTAATATCATTTTTTTAAATATTGGTTTTATTTGAGAGAACAAAGAGGGTCCATATTTAGTTCAATACCCTGATCAGAGATATTAATAAGTAGGTGAACAGACTGCCGGAGGCTCTTCTGTTACACCTCGCGCTGTGATTCTCTTGTGGTGACACTCATTAGTAAAACCATTGCATATTTAAGCAGGCAGCCTAGCACGGGGGCCGATTATACATGCTTAACACATTCTATTTTTAAGGTAAATATATGCTCTGCTCTTGTGTCTTTAATTGCTTAAGTGCTTTAAACAGCACACCTGGCCTACAGTATTCAAAATGCTTGAAGGCACTTATAAATCTGGAGGACCGAAAGGCAAGAGTGCTCTACGCTATTAAAGGCAGAGCGAGCGTACAAAAGGCAGATAAAAGTGCAGAATAGCTCAGCAGGGAGATGCACTCTGTGCCAAGATTAACCATTAGCACAGGCTTTAACTTTGATGCCATCGAGAACACTTTGAGGGGGTACACCTCCTAAATGGATTCTGTCCATGGCTAGGAAGAGGGAGACAGATAAAAAAGAATTATCTTGATATGATGTGCTAAAATATTCACCGCTGTATCACGACCCCCCCGTTCTTATCTCCCAGGGCCTGGTTTTGTCTTGGCTCCAGACTCGGCATCAGAATCTGCATACTCTATAACTATCTTGTATTAAGCAGCTCTTAGAGGAACCTTTTGGGCTCACATCCAGGTCTCCCCCACCGCCCCCCAAATAAACCTGTCAGAAACTTTTCCCTTGAAGCTGCTCTGGGATTTCCTCTCTGCCTTGTAAGTGCTGTGTGTCCTTGAGTGTTTTCTTTGTGAAGTAGGAAAACACCCCGTTTGTAACATCAAGTAAGAGCAGGCACATTTGTTTGCTTGAGCTTACAGTAGCACAAAACAATGACTGAAGAATGCAAATGGTGAAGAGGTTTCCTGATTAAAAAAAAAAAAAAGGAAATACATAAAAGCGTTTTTTTTTTCTTGTTTGATAAAAACCGAGGGAATTACTTTGTTGTACTAATGCATGTGGAATTCCCCAAAACCAGAACCTTTACTACGAGCAGGATTAGAGAGAACAAACCACACTGAAGTAAAAAAGAAAACCTGCAAATGTCAAAAAGAACAAAATCATATTTAATCACGTCTGCACCCTGCAGATGACTCCCTCAAACAGAAGTGATGTACTGAGGGTGAGAGTGTTTGCTTTGCAGAGCTCGAGGATTGATTCGATCCATTCTTGGAATTTTTCTGCCGACGTTCTCCTGTGATTTATAAATATCATTTCAGGATGTGGAGTCGCTCCTCTATTTCAGTCACTTCAGGAGGAGAGAGACGGTTATGCACTCTTCGTGCCTTCTCCTTGCAAATCCAAAAATACTTGGTATAACTTATGATTATATACACGCACACACACACACACACACACACACACACACACACACACACACACACACACACACACACACACACACACACACACACACACACACAAGGCTGCATTGCTTTTTTGTGGAGAGGAAAACATTTTAAATGGCATCCAAAATAGCCTCTGAAATGTTGTGCAAATCTACAAGGGCGAGCCGAGATACTTTCCTGTAAGAACAATAAATAAATCAAAACATTACGCCTGGCAGTGTGTGAAATATTCAGATGAAATCAAACTTCCAAGTGTATCTTTGAAAGCTTAAGTATAAACGCTCACTTTGAATCTCTGAAACTGTCTGATCGCAAAATCTTTACACTTACTTTTCGACTGCATATTTTCTGTGTTCATTTTCCTTTTTTAAGGTAGATCCAAACTTCCATTCTGGATCCTCCGACCTCCTACCTGGTTATGAAACAAAGTTAATCTATTGGAAAGTGTGAAATCCATCTAAGTCTTGTCCAGGGGCGTGTCCAGACTCTTTTTTGACTGGGTGCATCAAAGCCCGAACACAAGTCCCGCCTCTGACAAAGCCAATAGCCAATCATTGTTAGGGATTTTGATGTGGCTGACCAATGAGAAGCTGCCAGTTAGCCTAACGGTTAGCTGTTGCGCCCCATGAATAGAGGCTGTAGCCCTCTCATAGACTGTAAATATTAGTGAAGGAAGCCTGAGTGATGTGACCCATCTGTTACTGCAGGTGGCTCCGCAGGCTTAATGGCGGCAGACGCCATGCTGGAAATCCCGTCTCAGCCTAACTGCCCCCCATACATCGCGTGCCCATGAGGACAATAACTAATCAGACCAAATGTGGATTTTTGTACCAGGCTGTATACACTGTGTACTGATAGAAATGTGGTGTGTGTGTGTGACTTCCAGGGCTCTGCAGGGTTTTGCACTTCTGCGTCGACTTAATTTTCCCTCTAAGCGGACGCCCCCGTTTTTGATTCCAACAATCGAGCCCTGTGTCATGTCATTCCCTATGCTCCTTTCAAGATTTCCTACTCTGTCCACTGTCCTGTCCTCAAAATGAAGGCATAAAAAGCCCCAAAGTACGAAAGTAAGAAAAAACTGCATTGGATGCTTCCCAGTTTAGTCCAAGCAGGTGATCATTGATCCATTGGACTCCACCAACACTCTCTGACAGCATCAGATAAAAATAGAGGAATCTTGAAATGACAGTTGAGGTGAGGGGAGAGAGTAGAGAAAGAAAAAGAAAAAGTCCTGAATAAACTGCAAGGTAAGAGGGGCAGGGTCGGAAGGATCATTCCTTTCTTCCTTTAAGTTGTTGATGCCGGCTGCATGAGTCAACATAATACCCTTGAATCTGCACCATCGATCGGACTCAGCCTCCCTTTGAAGTTTCTCACTGCAACTCCAAAAAAATATCAATGAAGCTGAAGTAAGAGTACTATGGACATTAGATTCTCTCTTCCTGGGTTTCTTTTTTTAGTTTGTCGTTGTATAATCTCATTTTGCATAGTTTTTGACTTTGAAGTTGGATAGAAAGAACTCTCCGGCATGCACAGGGGGGATGCAGCATCAATCATTCATCCACAGCACTTTACAGATGTGTGTGGCTTCAGGAAGGAGTTTGACAGCCCTGTTGGGGAAGTTCAATCAAGCACATATCACTCATTGGAATATGTTATTGTTCTTTTTATTGTACAAAAAACTAGTCATTTCCTTTTTTCCAAATAGCACACTTAAAATGTACCAACGCCAACCTTTCCACACCCACGCATCACATAGTCTGCACTCTACATTTGTACAAATAGCATACAATACTTTCTGTTGTAATGAGCAGTCAGCCCACATTTTAAAAGTATTAAAGAGGACATATTATCTCCCTTTTCTAACAGTCCCCCTGTGGTCTAAATGAAACATCTGTGCTGTGCTTTAGTCAAAATATAACATGAATCAAGCACCAGAGGAGGTTTGTGACCCTGTATAAACCAGCTCTCTCTGAACGCTCCGTTTTGGTGTGTGTGTCTCTTTAAATGCAATGACCCCCCCTGAGTTTTCCCGGTAGACATCACTCCTCTGTAGAGAGAATAAAAATGGCCGACCTGCTCAAAAGTTTTGCTCTAGGCTGAGGGTGGAGTCCATGAGTGGAGATACCAGGGGAGGGGAGGGATTTTTTCAATACCAGAATCCCACTGTGACATCACAAGGAGAGCACATTTGAAACGGAGCATTTATATCTGTGTTGTAAGACTTATGCAGACCACAAACAAAGGACTGGATGGGTTTATTTCACATTTTGTGACACTCAGGTTACCCAAATATATGTTCAAAAACACTGTAAAATAGGATTTTTCATAATATGTCCCCTTTATCTTTCTTAACCCTCTTCATCTCCTGTGGGACATCAGACAACAATGAGCTCCGCTCCATTGTCCCCTACATGTTGAGCAGCATAATGAGTCCATATTGTCTTGGCAAGCTCATGCGCTATGTATCAGTTAGCTTAACATTAGCCTCTGTGATTATATACAGCACTAGAAATCCCATCCTTACAGTGATGGTGAATGAAAAGCTAATGTAAGATTTTCAAATAAAGCTGTCGACAAATATCCCAAAAGCATCCACAGTTGATGACTTCTGCCCGTACCACAAATCATTGACAAGTTAACATTGCTAGACTGCTGTGTTTTTGTGATCTCAGGTTAAGCCCAAGTACAACCTAACAACATGAGGTTTTTATTAATTCTATTAACCAGCCACTGAGGCTGCTAGATTGAACTATCAGCGACATCAGGGTTGACTCATGAACTACAATCAAACGTGTTTAAACCGGTAATGACAGCACTGCAAAAATCCATGTCGTGTCAGAGCACAATACGGGTGACTGTATTGAAACCAGTTTAGCGCCCACCGCTACTTGCCTGACAAAGAAAACATCAATAATTACTGTTACATAACTAAACATTGCATTTCTGCCACAAATTGTTTTCTAAGCCACCTTACATGTCCATCTTAAGAAAGGGGAGCAGGAAATCTGCAGGAGTTCAACATGAGAAAATGTAATTACTTATTAGTATGTATTGACATGTTTATACCACGTATCAATATTTTAATTTGCATTTCAAGACCCACAGAGATGGATTATTGACCTGCTATTCTGTATGCTGCTGAGTGTCCTTGAAGCCTCAAAAGACCTGAATTGAATTTTTTTTTTTTTTATCATCTTTCTAGATAAAGTCATTTTGTACGATGTCAAGGATTTCTGTTTTCATTCTGGACATTTTTTTCCTTTTTGAAAAGAAAGGCAAACAGACAATTAACTTTCATCAAAACCTGAGCGTATTCATTATGCAGTACATTTTAGGCTAAATGACTACGTGCTTTTTAATTTTCCCTGACACAAAGCTGCAGCGCTCTCTCTCTCTCTCTCTCTCTCTCTCTCTCTCTCTCTCTCAATGGGCCATGTTCCCTTTGGCATGATACCACCTGGAATGCTTCAGATGACCCAGTATCCATTTGCTTCTGTAGTGGCCTCATCCCAACTGTTTTCCCCTGGAGTCAAGCAGCTATGAATAATGAGATGAAGCCCCATGCATTAATGTAACAGCATGGCCCCCTCAAGGAACGTGTAGAAGCAGGTGATTGTTCGCCGCCTCTGTGGGGCTGTCAGTAAACATGTGCCCCCTGTAGCGTGGGGCATTTTAGCAGGAGCAAACCTCCCTTTGCTCGCACCCCTCACCCGGCATCCTGGGAAATTATGGATGAGTCTCTACCTAACCCCAAAGCAGCATGTTAGCTTTTAGGCCACCTCTGGCTACAAATGATTTATGAGTACACATCAACATGAGCATTGCTTATAATACAGTGACATTTAAAAAGATGAAAAGGATAAGATGTGCATCATGGGTAATTGAACACGTCTGAATTTTGGTACAGTGGAATTAAACATATTCTGCTTACCAGGAGATATCTGTAGGCGACATGCTGGCAATGCCTGAAAGCCTGAGATGACTGACAGATGTTACTTTCAATGTGCTGAATGCTCTTACTCCAGTGTGCCTGCGAGTCTTTGTGTTTGCAAGACGATCCCCTGGTTCTTTAATTGATGCTCTAAATCTCTCCAACTGGCAGCTGCCCCGTTAGACACAAGCATGGCTGAGCAAATAATTAGAAATAAATTGCTCTGGCTGATGCCCACAAAAATATGCCTTGTTGACCTCTAAAAAACAAGCGGCTGATGATTTTGGCAAGCCAAAAGTCAAGACCACACTAATCGAGACCAAGAAATCCCAGACTGCTCTGAGACCAAGACAGGGCAAGACCAAGACATTTAGGGATCAAGACCGAGTCAAGATAAAGACCAAGGCAGGACACCGGGAAAGTTGCGCCGTAACAGTGGGATACCAATCTGATACTAATATATCGGCCGATGTATTAGGCCAAACATTTGTGGAAAAGATGTACAATGAAGACAAGATGGTCACTCAACTTGACAGTAACAAGCAAAGCATGCACGTGTGTCACGGCTTGGCACTCTGGAGAGTGATGATGTTTGTTGTAATCCATATAGCGCCCTCTGCTGGTGACAGAGAACTGCTAGTGTGCTACAAAATTGAATAGTATTTGACTGATGAATTAATCTAGTAATATTGACGCCTATCTGCGGCAAAATTAGCCGATAGTCACTGGATATGCTGATACCGGCCAATTTTATCAGCCGGTCGATTACTCGTCGGGCTCTACTGTGGAGTGATCCAATAGCTTGTTTGGCTAGTTTGTGTTATGTTTAGTTTGATTACATGCCTCACACAACCCATTGTTGTAGTTTAGTTTTTACTAACCTGCAATAGATAATTTATCATATTGATAAGTATAAGGTTAAAGGCTTTCTATGTGATTGTTTGATCCAGCAGATGTCGCCCTTGAGCACCAGCATGAAACCAAAACAACTCGCGGTGCATTGTTGTGTTAGCATGCTAATGCTAGCGATCTTTATTATGCTCGTATCTTCACACTGCATGTAAATTTACCTGAAATGAGCGTGATCTAGAAACACAGTTAAGCAGTGAGTACAGTATGTTATTCTTCTTTTCTCTAGTCCCTCAATTAAACAACTTTTATACCCGAGGTTGACAAGGGTTTCAGTCTGCATCAGGTTTTGTTTTGTGTTTTGCAAATTTTATATTATGTTCCTGGGTTTTGTTGTGTTTTGGTTTTCACCCTTGTCTCTGTCTTTCAGATCCTGCCCCTCTTGTCCCCGCCTTGTGTGTCAGCGCCGCCATGATTACCCTCACCTGAGTCTCGTTGGTCCCTGATTGTCTGTGTATTTAATCCCTGTGTGTTCTCCCTCCTGTTGCCAGTTCGTTGTGTTCTGTGTTCCCTCGTTCCAGCATTATTACTGAATTTGATCTTCGTGTATGACCCTCGCTGCCGTTTTGACCCTGCCTTGCCTAGCCCTCTGGATTTGTTTATTATTGCCTTCTCGTGTACCGAACTCTGCCTGGATTATAGGACTGATTTATAACTCTCCCTCTGAGTCTGCGTTTGCTCCATAACGTGAGTCTTTGTGTCAGGTGAGGTGATGAGTCAGCCGTCGTCCGGGCGATGTAAACAAAGTGAAGATAGGACTCTGAAAACTCTGAAAACATCACAGACAGTGGGACTCGGGTGTTACACCCATTGTATACAGTCATGACTCACAGAGTTATTTTCAGAGGATATACTTTATTTCTATCACATTAAATGTGAAAAATCGCATATTAAGCCTTGAAGCTTCCAAAACATGCTCTTTTGACAAAGCAGGAACATTGAAATCCAGAGTGAGAATTCTCAAACTTTCCTCCCAGTGTTACAAAAGTTGAAGAGGCACAGCTCTTATTGCTCCATTGCTTAGGAAACAGACACCTTGGGTTCCCCGGGGACAATATTTAAGTCTCGGTTATGGCATTTCAGTCTGCTGCAATGGTCTACTGTGCAATTTTCAAGCTATAAAAACCCAGCTCTGTCCCAGACAGGTAATGACATTATTACACTTCTTGCATCTCATTATGCTACTTTAAAATGTGGAGCAGGAGCCGGAGATACTTTTGCACAAAGGCAGTGTAACCAGGTAACGCCAAGTTGTGTGCTAATCTTTCAGTTGGAGCTTATATACAGACGGCCCCGTTCATTATAACAGTGGGACAGATTCCTGTGGAGTGAAAAAAGAGATGCGGATAAGTCCTCTGGAGCGCTAAGGTTTTGCCATAAATAGGTACTTAATGGCTAACAGCTGCCACTGCATGTACTGCTGTTGCATGAAGTGCGGCATACATAACATCCATTAATTATTGCTGCCCCTAATGAACAAAGACATGGACCCCATCCAAAATGGACGTTATGTTAGCGAGGAATAAAGAGGAAAAAAAAACAACAACAACAGAGTTTTGTGTCCTGTAATAAACCCAATTATCCACAATGTTGGCCTCACTATGGCAGTCAGTGATGCTGAAAGTCCTTCTCTCGTTACCATTTGTTTGCCTCGTCCTGTTGCTCACTATTTTGCAGGAATGACAGTAATTTTCTCAGACAAACTAGCATTTAGGTAAATATAGCTTACTGAGACACGATTATCTATCATTAACACATTATCACATATCTTAGACTCCCAGGAGAAATATATTCCATCTATTTCAAGTGTCATGCTCAGCCTCAGAATATGCTCTTCTTAGGTAACATATAAGATATGTTCTGCATGGGGTTCATTATTTAAAGACTCTCTCAGTGGCTGTGCTTACCGATGCAAGTGGCATTTAACATGTCGCAGATACATTACTTTTCCATCTATTCTGAGGACATTGATGCAGTCTTGGATTAAAAAGATGACACTTGCAGGATCCATAACCTAACTTAAGATTTCAGACCTTTCCTCTACTTCCTTCTCCATCTCCTTATCTCTAAATTATATCTTAGGAAAAATACATATTCAGTATGTGATATAAATAGTTAATAGAAAAGGACTCAGCCTGGCTCTGAAGAGTTTTCATTTCATCCGAGAGGGGGATTATCCTCCATCATTACAGAGACATGAACACATGATGCATCTATAGAATATATCATACAACTTAAACTAATACCAAGATTCCTCCCTGATATTTTTTAACAGATATTTTTAGAATTGCTTCCTCCGGGGAGGCATCAGCCTTGTCACCACTGTGCTGAAAATGTGTCACTATTCACATTTTTTCAGGGGCTGTGGGTGCAGGACTGAGCAGCAGTAGGTAATATTGGTTTCTGTATTTTGTCACATGTAACATCTTGTAGACAAAAAGCTGATTTTATCTTTGCACTTGAGAAGAAATAATAGTCTGCCATTGTAATTATTCAAAGCATCGGATGACTGGTATGAGTACGGACTACGGTATTTAGTTAAGCATAAGATGTTAAAAAAGAGAAAAATCATTTTTGTATGACTGATGCAGACATATTAAAACATCACGGCTTCAAAGTGAGGAAGCAAATCTATTTTGTTAACTTGGCCTGAGCTGATTCTACAGGAGTTTGGGCAAATTTTACCCAATTCAGTTTCTGACAATCAGAGAAGAAAGATGATCGGGGCTCTCCTCCCTTGGTTTTCAGTAATCTGACAAGTATACAGATCAACTTAAAACCTGTGGAAAGGCCTTGAGACTTATTGTGACATCCGATAACTGAAGAAATATATCATTTTTAGAATATAAAATGTATTAATACACAGTCCTTTGTGAACATGCCCACCACAGCTAATGAGTGATAAGCCTTCAAGGAGATTGAGCCTCAGATGGTGTTTCCACAAAACGATTACGATCCTTACCCTGAGGCTAACGTAAGCTAGCATTTTGCTAATGACAGTAATTAGAAATAACTTGAAACCTCCAGTTTTTGGTGAAAAATGCTGCACAAGCTGGACCGTGTGTCCCGGTATATTTTTCTTATCTTGACTAAGTGTGCAAAAAAAAAGTGTTTTTGAAAAGGAGCAAATTCAGTTTATGTACCAGCCCCGTTAAGCATGTTTTTATTACTCTAAAATCAACTGTTTTATTCCATGTAGTGTGTCATAGTGAACGCCTCCAAACCTCTCGACAGAAAGTCCGGCGCGTTGGATTTTTATTTTTGCTAACCAATGGGAGTGCAGAACTCGCTGCATGTCCAAAAGTCAAGGGCGTAAACCAAAAAACGGCAAAGCTAAGGAAGAACAATGAAGTTTGTGCTGCAAGATAAAACTATGAAACAAAGCAAAAGTTAGTCGAACTCTGGCAACACCAGATCATTTCATGTTCACAGTCTTTTTCTGGGTGCCTTATAGCCCAGCCCCTCGAGAGGTGCCACATTTGGCTGTAGTGTTTATCAGTTTGGTACAAAAATCTAAGACATCGTGTTGTGCCTCACTAGGTTGCTTGCCATTATTGGAGAACTGCTATTTTGTTTCAGGTTCTTACTGAACATTCAAGTCTTGGCGTCCTCATGTTTCTAACTACTACGATTGGGGTAAAAGATTGTGTGACCTGATTGTATGTTTGTGATCATTTGTTTCCCGATGTGTAAGTACACACACTGTACACGGGACTGGGTATAAGAGAGAGTAATGTGATTCGCTGTGTTCTTGTCCCTTGTCTTTTTGGCATGGAGCCGCTCTGCTCAGCAGGCTCGTAGAGCAGGGAACACAGACTGGAATGGTACATTTGGGACCAAATTATACTGCGAGGCATTGTATCAATTAGATAGATGAATGACCATGGGTTTTAATTAGAACACTGGGTACACATTCTACTTCATTATTCAGTGGAACCAAACTAATTCTGCTGCCCAACAGCAGCGCGGAGCCGGGCTGCTCCATCAGCACTCTGCCTCTGATAAGAGCACGGGGGCCCTTTGAAAGGTGGCGACATAAAGAGGAGTAATACGGCCTCATCAGAGGGACGACAACATCTTGAAAAAATGCCATAAAAACCGGGCAAATTACCACAATACTGCAGTGTCTGTGGATCTAGGCATGTCTGCAGTCTTACATTTTGTGCTGAGGGATACGCTTTGAGGACTTCTTATCAATTGAGAGGAGAATGTTGTGGACACAAAGTCTTTTCTAAAGGTGTTTTTTTGGGCCTTTATTGATGGACAGCTGGAGAGAAACAGAAAATGTGACGCCCTTTGATAAGCTGTTTTCACACATGCACTCCTGAACATTTACAGAGAAAGGAAATGTGTGGGAACCGATTAGGGATATCAATGTTATATATATATATGTATATATACATATACATATATATACAATCTACAGAATTGTCACCCAAGAATCCTGATAAAAGGGAATAATTCAGGACTAAAGCATACCGTCCCAGCCCCAATGACCAGTAGCATGAGCCATGTTGCACCATAGCTCATGTTACTGGTCACTGGGGCTGGGACGGTAGTCACCAGAGTCTGCTTCTTCTTCTTAATGGACCTGACACCCAGCAGCACTCTTTACCAAGACTTCACTCTATTATACAAATTCAGTCAACGGTATAGTTATAATTTGGACCTTGCGAAAAGACACTAAACTTGCAGACTCTCAGAATGGAGTTCATGACCACTCAGCCGGTAGTGGGATGGCCAGTTGGCTGTTCTGGACCCACTCTGTGCTCATCCCCTGAACTCAACTGTCAACTCGAGTTAGCTCAGTGGCTGGTTGCAGAAATGTCTTTTTGGACACAGAGTTCTTATGAATCTGTTTAAAATGTGATCATATACATTCAGTCCTGGCATTGATTGAGCACCTCCTGTATGCAGAAAGTGTTCATAAGTTTATACACAACACCAGAATTTTATAGGAGCCCCAAAAAAAGCATTAAGCCGTCTCACAGCTGGTAACAGGGAATGTAATTTAACACAGAAATTGGGTTTACCACTGACAGAAACCTGTGATGTGGTGACATGTACAGCAACAGTGCGGTGTGCAGCCAGCGACGTTTGAAGTCCCACTCACAGTAAATTAATTTTGAGGATGCTGCCACTCAGCAGCCAGCAGCTCTGTGATTCTCTGAAAAAGTCAAACCAGGTCTGACATGTGCTGGAAATCCAAAATATGGCCGGGGTTTGTTTAAAATTCTGTTATGTGACTGTCATGAATATGGAATGGATTGCTCATGTGAATAAATGTATTACTGAATACTCACTGAAAGCTTAATCTTTCCAAGTTCTTGAATGAAGCCATGATTCATAAAACATTTCTGCTTCACCTCAACCATTAATGCATAAAAAAAAAGTATGTTTTTTTCATCCTGGATCAAATCCAATTATTGGAAATGTTTCAACCTCGACTAAAATCATCAGAGATATTTCAATTAATGTCGAGAAAAATGACAAATTATGACAAACATGCCTCTGAGAATTAAGGACAAGTTCTGAAGCTTTGGCTAACAACTTTTAAAAAAAGATATTTAAGCCTGCACGATATGAGAAATTGTTATGCTATCTGCTCACATTGTTAGCTAAATATATGAAGTGCGATAAGTAAATGTGGGAGTGCCTTTAACTCAGTTTTACTCTCTGTCTGCGGTTTGTCATATTTAGCACAATACTTGTGTTTGCAACACGTCCCTCGACAATCAAAAATAAGATAATATTCAAACTGGCACCAGCTAATCAAAATGGTGTGAAAGCATGGTCATTATACCCAAGAGCAAAACATACCCAGTCCAAAGTGCTGAGTCAAGACCAAGACCAAGACATTTAGGGATCGAGACCAAGTAAAGACCAAGACTGTAAAACCGGGAAGGTTGCAGCCGTTACCAGGGGGATAAAGTCCAAATTATGAATGAATTTAAGACATTTGTTATTTTAGAAAGGGGTGTGTTCCTCCTAATCACAGTGATGATGTAAATATAGCCTTTCAGAGGTGGTCTTGACCGGTCTTGAATTAAAGTCTGCCCAGTCTGAGAGCGAGACAAGACCGAGTAAAAATGCTTTCGATTCCGAGACAAGACATTCAAAAAGTGGTCTCGAGACCGAACTTGAGACTAAGACTGATTACGAGCACTACAACACTGACCCTTCATCTGATGTGTTAAATGAATGCATGCCAAGTGAGAAAGGTACGCTTGTTTGTACAAAACAAGTTCTCTTACTCGTCGTGATACATTTTGACTTTTGCCATGTGTTAACTGCAATTGCTCACAATTGCACAGCCCTAACTATATCCCAAAAGTGCAGTTACAAAACAACTCACGAATCTAACAGTGCTTTTTTTTTTTATTCCTGCTGATGAAATAATTATTGGCAGTATTAATGCCTGCACAGTGGACAAGGTGAGTTGATGTATTAATATGAATAATGTGTAATAAGAACTGTGCAAGTCTGCTTCCATCACATCTCATTCACGCTCAGCCTGTCCTGTGTTCTGCATCACCGACCCCTTCCAAACATCAGCCTTCATTACCGCCCCGATGCACCCAGGAAAAATTCCCTTTAAGTGGGTAAACACGCTCCCTTTTCTCTCTCCCCCTATGTTGGAACATTAATTGGTACCGCAGTAATGGCCGTGTTGTAATAAAGAGCAGCATATGGTCCTGGTCCAGTCTCTGGTATAATGTACATTGAGACAATGCTTTTTGTTCCATTCACCTCATTTTACAGACAAGTACTTTATTTAATATCAACAACAAGGTTAGATGACACTGTAGGTAATCAGCTGGGAGTCAGTTGATGGCTTTTTAATTGCTCGGCAATGCAGCGCCGTGATGAGGAGCAATAAACGAGAGCCACGGTGTCCTCTTTGCAAACACCGCCCTCCATTACAGTCTCAACTCCACTCTATTGTAAATGTGTCAGGGATGTTGTGCTGCATGATAAGATGCAGAGCCACCTCCCCGCTCTCTTACACTTCCCTCTGTTGAATCTGTCAACCCAAACATTTGTCAGAGTTGTTGACATCCTCTGCTCTCCTGTTTTGACAAAAAATGTAAAACATAGCAAAGTGAGAAAAAAAAAAGCTGAGATGGCACTTGCCGCCTTCATTTTGTTTTCTCTCTCTTTTTATGCGGACAACAGTTGGCGGTTGCTAAATTGCACAGTGACCCCAATACCCCACCCCTGCAACACAAACTTACACAACAAAAACTGAACACACACACACACACATAGTTTCCTTGTCCTCAAGCATTACTGAAGGCCCAACAGATACAAACAAGTAAGTGCTGCACACACGGGAGGCAATTTATTGTTGCTCTTCTGCAGTTATCCACCTCCGTAGGTCAAGATCAGAGGGACCTCGTTGATCTCAGCGAGTCCAGAGGTGAGGCGGTTTTCGACTTATTCAGATCAGGTGAGGTTAGAAAATGGCTTACAGAGAGAATTACTTCAGGTTTGCCATCACTGTGACCCCGTGTGAACTCAAAACAGCAAACCTCCAGGACTGAGATGTTAAAGGCAGGTTTGGTCATTTTTGTAAACCAGCATGATTTTGAAAGTAGCATTCCCTCAGTGCTCCGTCTGCACCCACCCCCCCTCCCCTCTGTGCTCCCTCAAAAGCCACGTCCCCTCACTTGCATGCACAAGCGCCGTTGGTCCAGAAGCGGACCTCAGCTCATGCTTTGAGTGTGGGCTCTTGCATGCGACGGGTAGAGAGCGAGCAGGGAGACAGGGAGGCGTGTGATTGGTTCATCAGATTGGTACCTCGTGGCAGACATTGGTCTAAGTCTTTACAGCCTTACAATTCAACTCACCCCATCATCACTTCACGACTCCTCACAGCCGCAACATGAGGGCAACATGAACAGAACAGAACAGAAGTTTATTGACCAAAGAAGAAGTTGATGAGGATGATGTTGGACAGCGGTGAAAGCGGTAAGAGACAAAAAAAAATTTTATGAACCAGGCTGTACATGTTTGCATGTTTAAGTCTGCTGTTAAATTAGGATTTTGAATATGAGCCCTTATTGGGTCTGACTCCCTCTTAAAAATAAACTCAAGTGGCCACTTGTGGAACTGTAGTTTTTGGCACCTGTGTTGACTTAAAAGGCCGGGTTGGTCATTTTCCTGACAGAAATTAATAACTCGTGCTCTGAAAAAGGAAAGAAGAAAATCTGTCATCTGTATCAGTTGGTAGGGAAATCCGTTAGAGCTTTGTTTATTTTTTTACATGTATTTGACTGCAGAGATGTGATAATTATATCAGATAAGTCAGAACGACGATATATTGCTGTATTGATATTTTGTCCCACTCTCTTAGCAGATACCACCGCGTATACGATCTTAATCATTTGGCAATACATTTATTTCTTGTTCAGCTGTTTAGCTTGGATAATTGCTTGATCGTGTTTGCTCATCCTGCAGAGCGCCATCCTCTCGTCTGTATATGGTCACGCCTGATCTTCAAATAAAAGCCACATTGCATAGGTCGAAATCCAAAACCCAAGCCTTCAAAAAGGCCGTCGACGAGCCAATGGGTGAAGCCTGATAGGGTAAAACTATCATTCATACCATTGAAAAACATAAAAGGATTATTGGAATAACTCTGACTTCCTGTGTAAGGAAGGCTCTAACTGAATCTTCAATGAAGTCATTGTTCTATAGATGTTTCTTTCATATAGCTGAAGACAGAAATGCAAAACAAAACAAAAAAAGTCCTTGAGCTGAAAACAAAGGTGCAGTGTGCCTTCTCGCCCTTCAGCAAGAGCAACCAGCAGAGAACAAGAGGAGGAGGTAGAGGTGGATCAGTGGGAAGTCGTACAGAATTTGGTGCAACAATATTGATCTTTGAAAAAAAAAAAAAAGGATGGAAAAACAACCGACTGGCTTTTTTTTTTTTTTCCTCAAACAACTCGTCTCTCCAAAGCTTCAAAACATACTGCAGGTGAGATCAGATTTTTTTCTGTTTGTAGCTCATTGTTCCATCTGTTCGATCAGTCAGCCAATTCACAGGTTCTCCACACAGACTTGGATGGAAATGGTACATTAACCTGAGCCAGTCGTGGCAGTTATTGAGTGTTTTTTGGATGCAGGTGAGCTCTGTTGAAGTCATGCCAGAAATGCATTCACAGGCCACAATTTTAAAGAAGAAGAAGTGTCTGTAAGTGAAGAGACACAAACACAGAGAAAGTGGAAAAACTGAAGGACCAACATGGTCCGCCAGATTCAGAGCTCCATCAGGCAGGAAAAGATTTTATTTTTTCTGTCACAGTAGTCTCCAAGTTATAGCTTCAGTATGCAAGTTCTCACTTTGAGGTATAAAATGTGTCGTTAGTCCTGCCCTCCGCCTCCTCAGCTGGTCAAGTTCCCGCCCCCACACTTGTCAGTCATCCTGATGAGCTGTCTTCAATGAAACAGCCTCTTGCTTGAGGCTAATGTAACCATGGATCCATAAAGTCACTGCGGGTATAAAAGAAGCTGACACTGGGTGAAGAAAAACCTACAAAAAAAAAACCCACAGCACTTCTGGTTTCCAGCTTTTTTTGAAGCTTCTGTCTGCAATATGTTTAGCTTCGCTGCTTCTCTGTTTTTTTTTTTTCCCACTTTGTGCCAACTGGTGTTGCTGTGATTTTGCACTTGCACTTGATATTGCAATTCAACTCCCTGCTGAGGTACATACAGCATAGAAAAAGATGCTAATGCTGCTGACAGAATATATTTTTGAAAATGTGAGACATAAGGCCATAAACATGATTTATGAAATTTGACTATTGCATTGAAATAAATTCCGACACATGAAGGAACACAGTCTCCTTTTTAATGGACTCTCTAACATTGCAGCCTTACTTGTTACATCTTGTGCATATGAATACTTCAACATTGCATCAACAAATCTGTGTGAAAAGTGCATTGCACTCACAAAATCTGCACTGCATTTCTTGTGTTCATGTAAGACCTCCATCTCAGTATCCTCTTGATGATTTATCAAAAGTTGTATTTATTTATTTGTTTCTCTTTAAGCATGTTAGTGATAATGGGGCACCGGTAGCGTAGTGGTTAGTGCCCGTGCCCCATGTACAGAGGCTGTGGTCCTTTAAGCGGGCGGCCCAGGTTTGAATCCAACTTGTGGTTCCTTTCCCACATTTCAGTCCTGACTCTCTCTCTCGCTCCCTGTTTTCCGACTCTATCCACTAAAGGCACAAAAAGACCAAAAATACATTTCAATGATAATAAACAAAGGCAATTTTTAGAAGGTAGATAAACATAAGTACTTACACTTTTTAGAATATGCAAAGATTAACTGAAGCCAAAACAAATTGACAGGAAGGCACATTAGGAAACATGAAGTAAACAAAAAGCATCACTTTGCATGTATGATTAGGTCAAATAAAGACAGGAAGTCTTCATGTTACATGCTAAGTAAAAAGTGTTGCATTTAAAGGTAGTAAAGCTCATAACACAATTCTACTGGGAGGGTCTGGTCTCCTCAATGTTGGGCGTGCCCGGAAAACCTCCAAAGGGAGGCGTCCAGGAGGATTCCTAATCGGATGCTTGAACCACCTCAACTGGCTCCTAGTAGCGGCTCTACTCCAAGCCACTCCTTGAATGTCTGAGCTCCTCACCCTCTCTCTGAGGCTGAGCCCAGACAGAATACATGAAGTGATTATGAATAATAAAAAACCCAAATTTAAAAAAGTTTGGGGAGCCTTAAGAAATCGAACCTGATTTGGAGACAGTCAACCGATGTGTTAAATGTTGTCATAATTATTCAGTTCATCAGCTGTATCTTGACCAAAACATGGACAGAAACAAAGTCTGTGTTCATCGTTAGTGGTCTTTTTTTTCACACAGTAAAGACAGTAACCCTATAAACATATGTTTTAAATTCATTACAAAAAGTAATTACATTTCATGTTACAAGTACTTTTATTGTCTAAACTCCTGTGAAGTGAGATTTTACAAAGACTCGTATCTGTTTCAGGAACCGGTGAACCTCCCTGGATCAGGCTGTCTTCTTGCTCTTGCAGATGTGCATAAGCCTGACTCAGCACATTTAATTATGCAGTGCCATATGGAGCTACTGGTCCCCAGAGTCCCCAGGGCCAGGAATACTTGTAAAAGATACCTATAGCGCAGGGAGACATTCACACACTGCTTTCTTTCTGTAGATGTGGGAGGCTACAGTGCTTCCTGGAAAGCAAAGAGTGGATTACAGACTTAACTAGTGTAAGCCTGAAGATGACTGGAAATCAAGGGCTCCAAAAGACGCTGTAAGCTAATTTGTAATATCTTAATATATTAATATTGTCCTACCAGTGAGAACAATATACCAGCATGAAGTGTTGAGACATGCGGCATCATGCACCGCCTGACTATATCACAGCAAGCATCATTGCCAGGAACCCGCAAATCCCACAGCATTCAATTTGTGTGCCGCGTTCTATCTGTGCCGTGGTTTTGCTCAATTCGAGGGAACGCGACATACACTGATCGGTGAATTTCTGAAATGCAGCTCAGCCCAGGGCAGCTGGATTTGCGCGTTTACAAGATCACACAGGAATAAAGGGAACAACATACAAACAACAGGTTACTATGCCTTTGCCTGATGTTTCTTTTTGACATAATGTTGATGTACAGATATGTAGTGATGCAACATATGATCAACAGTCTGTACATGGTGTTTTATTTTGAAATTGACAGGATGCTCATTACGTTTCTGTGTCTGACTTCCTGTCCAAGTCAATCGGCTCTGTTCAGCCTACAGTGCTGGAAGTGCCCTTTGCAAAATACACTGGGTTGTTATTTCAAGCAGGAAAGAGCGTAATGGTGCTTCTGGGATATCTGCAGGGGAGACGGTATAAACCTTTTTTTCCCCTCAAAGAGACCCCCCAAAACAGATTGTGTTTTATGCATATCTGAAAATCAGATTCTGGATTGTATGCTTATTAAAAAAAATCAAACGATGCTGAAATATGACAACAAAGAATTAAGTCATGGACGTGGATATAAAGATGCATTTGTTCAATGCAGTGTCTGTTCCTGTGTGCCTTGAACGGGTTGGGTTTGCTTCTATTTTAATAAAGAAAAATGGTTCCATGCATTTTGAATGTTTTTGTTGATTTAATCATTTTCTCGTAAACTCTGGAAACAAATCAAGTTCTGCACTTAGTCACATTTCCCCTGCTGTTCAGACTGCACCACTGTGGAAAATGGAGAGAGTGTATCTGGGCTTCCAATCAGAAACCTGTCCGCCTTGTTTTCATAAAACAACAGCTTTCTGCAGATCACACCGGTGTAAGAGTCAGCGAGCCGTTCATTAATCTGTATGCCACGCGGCGCTGCTGTTCATGTTGTGTAGCTGACTGAAGCAAAGATGACTGCAGTCGCATGAGAATGCACTCTTGAGCAGGGGAGACCTTGCTATAATTATGGTGACTCAGTGCAATGTTGACAGCATGTCTGCGCTCTGCTCTGCTTATTTTAAAGACAGAGGAGAGTACAGCTGAGCATCCTGTTAAACCGCAGATTGGAAATGGCCTCGCAATTTATGCTCTCAGGCAGAGATGACTCAATTATGAAGGCGAAAGCCACAAGAATACATTTCCTTCCCGAGATAAATAATAAATTGTGACCTTGCCCTGGACAACGATAAACCACAGGAAGGAAGGGCTTCGGTTTCATTTCAACTTGTGGTGTACTTTTCTGATCATGGATGTATGCGGGGAACGAATACAGCATCTGAGGCAGGGCGCCGTTCTTTTTCACATTATGAAATAAACGAGTTGGATCTTCACCATTTCATGAAACAGGTTTTTTTCTGTCATCAGAGAAGTCTATATCAGGATTCTCCTCAGAGACAGAAACTGTGGACTCTTACCTGAAGACTTGCGCTCAGCCTGCTTGTGTACAATAATGCCAAAGCTGAATTTGGAAATTGGTTTGAATTGCTCTGGAACACAAAAACTCCCCGATAACATTAAAGAGGACATATTATCCCCCCTTCTCCACCTTTTCAAACAGTCCCCCTGTGGTCTAAATGAAACATCTGTGCTGTGCTTTGGTCAAAATATAACATGAATCAAGCACCAGAGGACGTTTGTGACCCTGTATAAACCAGCTCTCTCAGAACGCTCTGTTTTGGTGTGTGTGTCTCTTTAAATGTAATGACCCCGCCCCCTGAGTTTTCCCCGTAGACATCACTCCTCTGTAGAGAGAATAAAAATGGCGGACCTGTGCAAAAGTTTTGCTCTATGCTGGGGGTGGAGTCCATGGGTGGAGATACCAGGGGAGGGGAGGGGATTTTTTTTCACCAAAATCCCACTGTGACATCACAAGGAGAGCAAATTTGAAACAGAGCATTTGTCTCTGTGTTGTAAGACTTATGCAGACCACAAACAAAGGACTGGATGGGTTTATTTCACATTTTGTGGATCTGTAGACACTCAGGTTACCCAAATATATGTTCACGAACACTGTAGAAGTGGATTTTTCACAATATATCCCCTTTAAACTAAAACAAAAGTATAAAAAAAAGACTGTTATTCACCAACCAAACTGTACAGATACTAAGACATCGAGTCTTAGTGCGATGGCCAACATAACCAAACTAATGCTCCCACGACGTTGACAAGCAGAGGCGCCTGAATGGACAACTTTGTAAAATGAAATGGTCATTGCAAAGGAATGGGGAGGAAATGTTAAGCTTGTCAAGGAAATGGTTTTTGACTTGGCTTGCTCATGACAGCCGCAACAGTGCGTTTTGCATTTTCATGTGGACGGCCATGTTTTTGAGAATTCAGAGAGTTTGGACGGGATTTAAGTGAGTATAAAACTTTCCCTAGTTACAGACGTTAAGGGCCGACTGAGGAATTGCAACAGAAGGTTAAGGAGCAGAAACAGGAAAGTTAATAAAAGTTACATCCCTGTAATGGATTAAAAGTCTTTTATAATAAGAGCTCAGAGGACTTTAATATTCACATCTTGGTTCAAACATTTCCAGTCCTGACGTTTTTGTTAAGTAACCAGTGAAAGTGGAGTTAGATAATGGCTGTCTGGGAGACGTCGTGCCACTTGAATAATTTCTCATAATTTGAGAGTTATACAACCATGTCTTTATGTATGCAAGTTACATAGATGATGTGAAGAAAAAAAAAACTTCATGTCTCTTGAGAACAGTTTTTGTAGAGCAGCAAAATCAGTTAGCAGAAGAATGATTTGAATAGCTGCATCCCAAAGACAAAGAGATGTTGGTCCATGCAACGGTTGGGTCCTTGGTGCAGTTTGTGGCCTGGAATAAGTACTAGAGTCGGGAATCTCTGTTGACTACATTTCCCATCAACACTGAGTAAATTCCCACACCAGTCATTGCAAAACATCACGCTAACAAACTTTAGCACCCTTCAGCAGGTTGAGGAAGCTCGACAGAAGTACATATGCATATGTAAGGAGTTACATATGCAGTTATGCAACGGCTGATTATTGCAGCAATAATAAATTCATCAAGTCTTAATTTAAAAATGGAGAGGATAATAAGCTCTGTTATATTTTGCACATGATTTTAGTACATCTATTTTTCAGTCAGTAGCCCGAGGCATTCCTGGAGACAGAAATGGAAAAAAGAGAAAGACATCATGAAAGTTAAAAAAAGACTTTGGTATGCTGTCTTTGAAATAAAACAACAAAACATTCACAGTACCATCCCTTTGCTTAATCTTTGTGCACATTATCACTCAAGAATACCAACAAACACCCAATGCAAAACAAAGCCCCGATGAAACATTGATCCAAGGTTATTAAATATTGATTTCAGCAATATGATGGATCCCAAGGAGCAGAAAATAAATTTCATTTTGAAAAAGCATATTTAATTCTGGGAACAAAGATTGTACCCACTAGCACAAATCAATCAGCTGTTCATCATCTTCATCACCATCTCCACCGGCGTCAGCGTCACAACGCAGATAATGATCGACTCCATCTCGCCGCCAAAGAGAATGTGACTGCTGCTAATGAGATCCTTCCTCTAAGGCGGTGATTAGTCGGCTGACGGAGATAAAGTGCATCTGCTCTTCAGATAAGACAACAGATATGCAGGATGAGTCTATTTGCAGTGTGACCTGTGCGCTCCCCTTCCTGCCTCTGCTCTAAAAATCGTAAGAAAGAAAAAAAAAAAACGCATCAGAAACATTTTTTTTTTTTTAAATCTCCCGTCAGCTCCAAGTGAAGGAAGACTTCACTGGTGTCTCTGGAAACTTTTTGGGAAAGGAGCTTTGTGCTTCACATAACCCCTTCAAGAAATCTCTCGTTTGACTTGGACAAGTGCAGCCGACAAATTCCTCGGCTCATTTTTATTCTCACACATGGGAAAGTCTGAAGAGCAGGTACGAGATAAAAATAGAGCAGCCTTCAATTAAAACATGTTATTGAGCCACGATCATGTGAGAGTATTCTTTTGGAGCAGAAATACCTGCATAAATAAATAAATATAATAATCACTTTGCTGGTTTAATAAATGCACTAACAACATTTCCACTTCTTTTTAAATTTGGCCTGACAGTTGGTGTCATCATTACACTTTATTTTCCGCCTTTCGCAGCTAAGATTTGATTAGCTTGAGGCTGCTATAAATCATTTATTTTGATTGCTTTATTTACTCTAAAATAAAGTGGTTTTATTTTCTTGTCTGTGATAGTTTTGGATGAGTAGTCAGTGATTGTATTCTAATTTGTAGCTAAAGTCCTCCATTAAGTGATAATTGTTTAACATGACACTTTTAAAAAGACAGAAACTTGTCTCCTCAGATCCCCAAACACTGATGATTGTTAAACATGATCCCGTCTCGACTTTGGGATCTCTCGATGAGGTGTTGCTGGCATCAAATTGAAGATGGTCTTATATTTTCTCAGTTCCAGTATTTGGTGTTTTCTTTGTGTTATTATCGATCAAATATGGAGTTTCAATGTTTCCCTAATCATCATCATTCTGTTTTTTTTTTACACCTCACACAACATCTAAACTTTGAAGGACATTAAGTTTTATTAAAAGCCTTTATTTAAACACAAAGTTTTATTACTCTTATGGCTATTTAGAAAAACTTATTTTTTAAATAATTTAACTTATGAAATGCCCCAAATAAAAAAGCAAGGACTTTTTAAAGACACAGTAATGAGCACACATTGAAGATAGAGATTAAGATAAGCACAGATGATCTAATTGTAGAGTAACTTTCTTTTTTTTAAGATTTATTTTCAGGCTCTTTGTGCCTTTGGAGAGTGGATAGAGTTGGAAACCAGGGAGAGAGAGAGAGTTGGGAATGACTTGCGGGAAAGGAGCCACAGGTCAGACTCGAACCTGGGCCACCCGCTTTGAAGACCACAGCCTCCATACATGGCGCGTGCTCTAACCACTGCAACACCAGCGCCCTAGACATGAGAAACTTCTTGATGCAATGCATCTCCAAGACGGTTTTAGTGCAAACACTGCAGATCTCACCGATTAATCTACTGCTGCTCCACATTCACCTTCCCTGAAACATTTATGTTAAAGGAGCAATATGTAACAATATTATCCCGTTTTCCAAATGTATTACCTCGTGTCTGGTTGGGGATTTTATTAGTCCAATGCCAAGACTTTTTAGGTCTGGTAGAATCACTTCAATCTGAACCACTTCTCTTGCCCCATCGCTGCAACACCTGTTGGTTTGACCTGATAACTGCTCTCATATCTGGCAAACCGAGGGGCGTCCAAAACGGCCGTGTGGGGGGTCGCCTTAAAACCGCCTACCTTCTCTGGTCCAAACAAATCCAGAGCATTCAGGACCAGAATCTAAAGTTAGAAGGAGGACATACTGGCTGCTGCATTGTTGTCAGAGAAGCCAGCACTTCAACATAACATGTTTCCTTAATGTCTGATCATATAGTAAGATACCTTTATCATTAAGTTGAGTTCCTTATAGGTATCAGATGTTTGGTTTTAGCACCATATAAACTCATGCAGCAAACTCAGGTAAATATTGTTAGAAGAACACTCGCTTACACAACAGGTTTTTTCCCCCAGCACCTTCAATCTAGCATAATACCCTGAAGCCTACTCAGTAAATATCAATATAAGTTTACTCCAGCCGCACACAGCCAGCAGGTGGATAGAAAGTGATTTTTTGTGGAGAACAGAAATGTGGCTGCAGCTGGAGGGTCAATTATAACCCTCCATCTCAGTGTTTTGGGGGGATTTTTTTTTTTGGCTGATGGGATTTGAGAGATTTCCATTTTTTTGGTTCAAATTGTTTATCCAGAGCGGTTATTGTGGAGCAAAATACCTGAGTGTTTTTTTTTTTTTCAGAACATAGCTAGAGCTAACCTGAAAGGATTTGATTCACCAAATACGAGCGAGGAGTGAACAGCAGTGTGTGCAGGTATTAAATCCCTGCTGCATGGATGCTGATACGCAGCATAAATCCTCAGGTTCTGCGTGCCCTCAAACTTGTAGGTAAACTCCACTTCCTCTTTGTTTTATTTCCACGTCCTTAGAAGTCATGTGAAGGCAAACTTTGTATAAAAGAGAGAAAGAAGCAGGGGGAGGGGGGGTGGCTGTCACCTTGATGTTTCTGCTGCAGTTTTTCATTGACGCTGGTCTCAGAGGACGAGCGCTAAGGAAAACATCATTATGTGGGGAGAAATGTACCGGTAATAAACCCAAATGGCACGGTGGAGGTGCAGTTGTCAACCATGATAAATGGCGCCCATGCATCCTGAATGTGTTTGGTGCCCTTGCCATGTTGACTCCGCTCTCCTGAGGGGCGGGCTCTCGACTGCTGGGTTTGGCCCAGGAGCTCCAACCTTAACCCCTCCACCCCGGGGCCTCAGAGCTGACGAGACGGAGGCGGCGCTGAGATTGCCAGGAACCCTGACTCACAATGCTTGCTTTTATTCTCATTCACACTGCGGCTAGAATGCGTTGAAATAAATGTTGGGAAAATAATCTCTCCTCGGGGAAGGAATCATGAAGCATGGTGACAGTTCAAAACAGTGCAACAAAACATAAAAGGGAAGGCTTGTTTTCGTATTAACACTGTTCTCCAAAGATGATCTTTCCACTTAACTTTCTCTCATTTCAGTTTGTTTTTCACTTGTCAAGTTGGATTGACAGTTCATGGAGATAATTTTTACACCTGCTCAAAGTTTTTAATTGACAGAGTTTCAGTTTTATGATGACCTGAAGGCTCTTTTGTCTGATGATGTCATGTTTGGATCAAGCTTTTTGTATCTTTGCAGATGATAAGCTTCTCTGCGCCTTCTCTCTCAAATAATATCTGATGATTAGTCGAGATTCTCCAGGGTCAGATCAGGACACAGATCCTCACAGTCACATTTCCAGCTCATTCCCAGTTTAACCAGTTTTTCCCAGATGAAAATACAAGTTTGTCTTTGGTGTCTTTTCGTCATGACAATTCTTAAACATATATCTATTATTATGGTTAACTATGTATGACTTGTATAACCTTTTGAATAAAGATTCTTCAGATATATATATTTCTGAGAAGAGATGACATCACAGTCAGCAAACAGTAAGCATATTTACGCTGACTCCCCACGGTCGGCTGTGACTCAGCGGTCATCTCTCAACCGAGGGGTTGGGGGTTCGATCCCCAGCTCCTGCAGCTACATGTTCGATGTGTAATTGGACAAGACACTTAACCCCAAGTTGCTCCCGCTGCTTCTTTGTCAGTGGCATATAAATGTGTATGAGTGAGTAGGTGTGACCATTTGCCGTTATTGCAGATTTCAAAGGGGGAAAAAACATGACAAGACACAACACTAGTTCAAAATGTCCCTCATTAAATCCATGAATCTCTGAGAATTAGAACGGTTCTTTATACCCAAGTCTAAATAATGTGTTTGCCAAGAATAAAAGAAGAAACAACAACAATGTTCTGTTGGTCACTAAACAGGTGCTAAGAGATTGTTCTGTTGTAAGATAAAAGGTCCTTGGTGATCCTGTAGGAGTCAACACTTTGGCTGCAAAGAACTCGATTCATTACGATTCTATTCAAAACATGAATGTTAAACTATACTCTGTAATCATATCATCTTTAACCTGGTCAGTGCAGGGTAGCTTTGATTAAGCAACGTTGATTCACTGCAGAGCAGCACAGAGGGGGGGCTCCTAAACAAATACTGAATAAATGAAATGGAAACTGATGTAGTCTGGTGCACTGCTGTGAAATAGAATCCACAAGACGTGTCTCAAGTTCGGGAGGAGGGCATGAAAACAGGAAAATGGATGATTACAGAGAAGGCGAATTACATTACTGTGTCGAATTAAAGAGACGTCTGGTATATCCAGCTGAGATAGAAGCACAGAGCCTGAGACAGAGAGAGAGAGAGAGAGAGAGAGGGGAAATGGCAGAAGATGAATGCAAAAGACGGGGACAAAGACATTGTGTGAGAGAGTGAGAGATGCAGGGGAGGAGGGATGAGAGGAGAGGATAAGCACGATGCTAAAAATACCTCCCACCCTATGAGTTTTTTCCTCTATTGGCAGAAGATGAGCGCTGAAATAAAGCTGTGTGAGATTGTTATTGTTATTTTATTATTCCCTGTGTTTTTGTGTATGGCTGATGCAGTGTTACTCAGCAGGGAATAGAAGCTTCAGCGAGCTGCTGGCTATACTGGAAGTGAACGGAAACAAACACTCGACCCAGCAGGAGGTAATGAAGAAAAGACAACAGTCATGTCATTAGAGATCACCAATAAATCAAAGTATTCACACTATCTGCATCAATTACATGAAATCCTAAACTTTTCAGTTTAAGGGCAGTGTACGATTAAGCATTGATGATTACACCTTAAATCTTATATTTGTGAAGATAAATGCAAACAGTTGGGATTAGAAAATGTGCAGTAATGAGACAGACCATGACGTCCTTAAAGTCTTTTATATGCAATTTTTCACACTTGAATGTAGAAATCAAGTATATCCTCTGAAAATAACTCTGTGAGTCATGACTGTCTACAATGGGTGTAACACCTGAGTCCCACTGTCTGTGATGTTTTCAGAGTTTTCAGAGTCCTATCTTCAGTTTGTTTACATCGTTGGGCCGGCCGGCTGACTCCTCCCCTCGTGTATAAAAGTTGTTTAATTGAGGGACTAGAGAAAAGAAGAATAACATACTGTACTCACTGCTTAACTGTGTTTCTAGATCACGCTCATTTCAGGTAAATTTACATGCAGTGTGAAGATACGAGCTTAATAAAGATCGCTAGCATTAGCATGCTAACACAACAATGCAGCGCAAGTTGTTTTGGTTTCATGCTGGTGCTCAATGGCGACATCTGCTGGATCAAAAAATCGCATATAAAGCCTTTAAACAAACCCTTTTAAATAATTTTTAACCACATATTTTCCTATGAGCCCCTTCTGTGTTAGAAGCCCAGGAGGTCTTGTCCCGGCAGCAGAAGCCAGGCTCTTGGGTAGACGGTGCTCCCCCAACCTTCAGCTAGGTGATTTAGCACTACTACCACCCAACATCCCTGACACCCAACCACAACCATCAGACTGTGTCGTCCCCACAACCACCGCCTCGAGATAACACTTGTTATAAATTGCCGCTATACAAAAAATGATTGATTAATTGATTGACTAAAGCAGTTTCTCTAACCATAAAAATCATCAATAATCTTTTTTTTTTTTTACATCTTATAAATTAGTAAGCGTATTCACCTGTTTGCTGCTCTCAGGACATATTCTTGAATGTAACCAAACGGGTATTATTATCAATATAAACCCCAAAGGTGAACCTTTAATCTTCCATTCCTTCATTGCCTTTAAGGTGTAATCCCTCTACTTGAAAATATTCCACACATGCACAGACCCTCACGACTTGTTTTAAGATTTCTTCCTGCTTTGGTCATGAGACGCTCCCGCCCGACATCCCTGAGGCAGAACATACATAAAGCATGACGTGCTCAGCCTTGAAGCTCTCTGACACACAGTGTTGTAGCTGCGTTGTGTTGAAGATCCACTGTAAGATGAGGTACACAGGACATGACAGTTGGTATTTCCTGTTTGTTGTGAAGTGAGTGTGAACATAGAAACTACAGATTTATTTCACAGGTTCTTAGAGTACAGTGTGGCTTACATGTTATACTTTCTCTCCTGCTGTCAGGTTATTTATTCACTTTAAAAAAGCTGATGTAACTCAATGTTTTGTTATCTTGTTGCCAAAAGTTAAAGTAGACACAATTGTCTCACAGTATGCTAACGCTCCTCTCGTCAGTCTGCCATGAATGAGAGCAGTCATGCAATGCATTGTGGTCTATATTTCTAGGTAAGTGACCATTGGTTGTACACTACTTTTCACAACGAGTCCACTCAGAGGGTATAATCAGCTAAGCTAACAGTTACTCTTGATAACTGCCAACTATGGCAGTGTTCGCTGCCACTCTAGTCAATGCTTCGGCGCGGTCCGTCTCGGGTGCGTGCCAGCTGTGCCACGACGCTCTGTTCGGTTTCAAATACGCTCCAAGTTAGTTTTTGACAGAGCCCGCTGCTCCAGCATGCAACGCTGGACAGAATAGATCAAACCGGCCAGGAAGTCAGGAAACAAAAAGGATGTCTGGTCAATTTCAAAATAAAACACAATATAAGTTGTTATGAGTTGACGCTATACAAATAAAAATTGATTGATTGATTGATTGATAAGGACTCCTGATCGTATTCCATCACTATATCAACATCACATCAAATCATCCTTCTCTTTATTCCTGCGCGATCTTGTAGATCTCCTGTAATGTGAGCACAGCTCCAGAAACTGACACAGTTGAGAACATCAGACAGAGAAAAAGCTAGGTGCCGACTAAACGCAGCGCAGGGACTATGTGGAAATTGGCAGTAAGATTAATAATAATAATAATAATAATAATAATAATAATAATAATAATACATTTTATTTACAAGCGCTTTTCAAAAACTCAAAGACACTTTACAGTTTTTAAAAACAGAAAGAACAGCACAGTAAGGACAGACTAACAGACATTACAACATTACACACAAATCATAAAGATAACAACAACAAAGGTAAAACAACAGAAAACTGAAAATACATCACAATCATACATTAAAAGCTTCTTTAAAGAGGTGAGTTTTGATAAGTGATTAAGCTTCATTTCACCAGAATGACCCCCCCCCCCACCCCCGGAGAAATGTGGCAAACTAAGCTACAGCAACACTGCACAAGTAGCTCGCTAAATAAAATATCTGTAGTGTTGTTTCTACCCGACACTGGGTACAATAATGCTGACTCCTAATTCAGAAAGAACCACTAAATGTCAAATGCCCTATATTATTCGATTAGATTCGATTAGATAGTTCTTTATTGTCAGAAGTAGTCTGAAATTTGTCTTGCATCACAGCGGCTCCATCTGTGGCACAAAAATTAAGACAAGAAACAAAGATATAAACATTATGCACTGTCTAATGTGTAGTGTGTGATCTTCCCTTAAAGGAGTTAGCAGGATCCTTAGCAACACAACTAATTGAAAGTAAGAAATATTGAAACTGATGCTCTAATGCAAAGGAGCGACCACGTACAGTACTCCAGATGTCGCTAATAAAGGCTTCCACTTAGATCAGATCCAGTTTATAAAGTCACTAAGCATGCACCCTGATTACACACTTACTTATTAAACACATAACACCGAAAGGACAGAGAGTGAATGTGAAGTCAGAAGGTGTTGACGCTGCCAGACTTCTTGCAGAGTCGATGACAAACAGCTCAGATGGTAAACACCAAACACATTAACTGTATTGAATCAATTCACTGTAACAACAACATGGCGGAGGCAAAGCAAGAACAAGTTAGGATGGGAGAGCAAAATCACAGCTTTGCAACCGAGTCATTGGACTCACAGAAGAGGGTTCTGACATCGATTACCAACAACAAGAATATCACATTGTGCTAGTGGAGTAAAGAGGGGCGCTTTGTTGTGCTTCACAAAGCAGGCTTATATGTTCTGTTACTTAAGTGACTGCTTCTGAGCGACGCACTTGAAACGGCAAAAGAAAAAATATCACCGTCCTAACATCTATTGTTGAGAGACTATTGGCTTTTTTTAACAACAGCTGCAGCAGGACACCATTTGATTCAACATGTGTTTTCTTCTGGCGTCAGGGTCAGGGAGGGAAGCAGACGTGCTTTAAAAAATGTCTCACTGCTGTGCTTCAGGATGGTGTTGAAGAAAGGAATCTGACAAATTGTTATTTTTCTCAGCTGTGAGGTTAGTCAGCACCTGATGAATAAAATATGTATATATGATTTTATAGAAGCAAGCTCAGGAGATACAATACAACATTTATAAACCCCCTATCTCTTTCCCTTTGTTAAATGGTAAACAGACTTGAGCTTGTATAGTTCTTTTCTAGCCTCCCGACTACTCATTTAAAATATTCTTCTATGTATTAATTTTAATATCTTATTGCTTTTATGAGTCATATTTTATTTTTTCATTTTTATATACAGTATATGTATTTTTTAAATTCTTATTGGTGTGCATTCGTCTCTCAATGATTTTATAAACTACTTTTTCGTCAATAACTTTTCTGCACTTTAAACTGCAATTTAATTTGTCTGAAAGGTGCTATATAAATAAAGATTGATTGATTAATACTCAAAGCGTTTTCACTCCGCATGTCACAGCTACCGTGTCTTGGCTGGATAGTCGGCGAACAAGCGCCAACGTCCTTCCTTCCAAGCCAGGCTCATCACTCCCAGACCAGACGCTGGACATCTAGGCAGGGCGCGCGACTGGATGCTGTGTGCAGACTTAGGCTAAAGGCATGTGCTTTCCAGCCGATGCTACACATTCACACTCCAGCGGGAGTGACTTGGAGTCAAGTGTCTTTCCCAAGGACACATCGGACATGTGGCTGCAGGAGCTGGGGGATCGAACCCCCAGACCTTCCTGCTGAGCGACGACTGACACTACCACTGGGTCACAACCGCCCCTCCCAACCATGCCCACCGACCCCTTACATTGCAAAATAATCAGGGTGAAAGTACAGGTATAGAAAAGTACACAACAGTGTGCAAAACTACCTAGATGGTGTCCCTCATCAGGAGATAATTGACACCCTGCAGATGGTCTGAGTCGAGTATTCGCCCAGACCTTTTGTAAGCTCTGATTTATGTAGAAGTGCAACATGACATTAAAACATTTTAACTTCTGCTGTGGGGATGTAGCCAGAGGAAATTGGACTGCCATGTGAATATGATGATTTTACAAGAGTTAATAGACCAGAAAGCAGACGAAACATGTTGGGTATTTATCAATCCACAATACTCACTAGCAGACTGTAGGAAATAGATTTCTTTGTAAAGAATAGCACACCAACAAGCAGGATGAATCGCAGTCAGGATCAGGTATTCGCCCTGCTTGACCTTGCCTGAACACATCCCACTTCAACTATGAGGCTTGTTTTCCACATACAGAAGCTACACAGCTAAACTCAGCCTCCTATAGCCTCCTCTCCTGAACACCTGCATGGTGGAGGAGAAACAGAAGCATTGAACCACCTCTGGAGAATGGTCAGCCTTTAGTTAAGATGCTGTATGTGGAGGTCAGGATACAGAATCCAGGAAGGGCAACCGTCCATGGGAAAGATGAACTTAAAGAGTGCAGCCACATGAACGGCTCTGAATAGTTGTTATTGTATGTGAAGCTAACACAAGAGCGTCCTCAGGAAACACAGCATGATACACATCAAGTCAGGAGGACACAGAGAAGAGGTGGTTTTAAAAAGAGGGGGTGAGGGACGTCATAAATGTGAATCTGGTGCGACCGACCTTGAACTGTGGGGGAGGGGGGAGGGCGGCGCCGTGTGGAGGTTGGATGGTGGTTGATCCATGAATCCACTTACCAACTAATTGCTGTTCTGTCATCTTTCCTCGAGTGAAGTGTGGTCCCAATCCTGGATGTATATCACTTTAAAACCTGCCAGGTTGACCTGGATGACTCACGTGTTAGAATAAGGTGTGAAGGAGGTCAAAGGGACAGTTAGTCGGAGCGATGGAGCCTTTCGAATGTATGATGAAATGTTTCTCCTCTCAGGGCCACAAAGACTTAACAGAGTGTTTTAAACATGAAGCACTTCAGGTTAATTACTCAACTGATTACACATCTTTAATAAAAACTGGCCTCATTGGGAGGGAAAGGATTAGTTGTGTTTTAATAGTTATGACAGATACTTCAGCTTATCCCTCTCGTGCAAAATGGGTCTAACAATCAATTTTATGTTATAACCACAGACTGTAAATATTTACAGATGAAGCAGGTAGGGGGAGGAGCCAGGTTGTGGAGGGCTTTGTAGGTGAGGAGTTTGAGGAGGTCATGAAGGACGGGGGTGATGTGATCTCGGGTGCGGGAGTGTGTGAGAAGTCGAGCAGCGTGGTTCTGCATGTATTGAAGTTTCTTGAGTGTTTCGGATGTTGAACCGTAGAGGAGACTGTTGCAGTAAGCTAGTCTGGAGGTGATGAATGCGTGGGTGAGGGTCTCAGCAGCTGAGAATGAGAGCGATGGGCGGAGGCGGGCGATGTTTCTGAGGTGGAAAAAGGCTGTGTTTGATGTGTTTGTCGAAAGAAAGGGTTTGGTCGAAGATGACACCAAGGTTACGGATGTGGGGGGAAGGGAATGTTGGATATCCTGTCTCAACCAAACCTTCAGTCAACCTACCTACCAGCTGGAGCTGAGGCGGGTTTTAAGCCTCTTGATGAACCGTTACATCCCGCCCACCTGTCAATCATGTCAGCTACACGCCTCACTATGGATAACATGTGTCGTTCATAAAATCAAAATTGAGCCGTTTAGAAGTTTTTTTGGCTGTGTTGTGTATGTGACTTTAGGGGTTCCTAAAGTATACACTCGGCACTCAAACCTCCGCATTGGCTTCATTTTTCAAGACCAGAGGTTGCTGCTTAGTGATAACTCAATCACATAAAATTCTGATTAAAACAGTTATGAATGGTTTTTAGCCTTGATATGGTTGTTCTGACCCCAGGATGATATTCATGTAACCCCCTAAAGAGGATCTCTGTTTTGGGTGTTGAAATTGTTGAAGTAAGGTTGGTCTTGAATACTCAGTAAACAACCACAAAGTACCTACATGTCCCTCTCTGTTACCTCGGGTCTAATTGAGGCCTAGTCCACATTTAGACAGGGTTCAAACCCCTGCACCGTGACACAGCATGATCTCAACGTACCAATTCTGCTGCAAGGCAATGCATCGGGCATTACGCTGCGTTTGAAAATGATTCAGATTATATGGTAGATCTGTTAGCTGTACTGCTCACCCTGCAATCTACAGTGGAATAATGGTGATCATTATGATGAAGACATGGCGTTGTGAATTCATGAGCTGTGTATTATGTGAAACACCTTTAAACCCTTAGACATAATGTTCTTTTAAAGTTATTCTCTTTACTTGAGTTACAGAGTCCAAAATCAAATCGCTTTCTTCTGCATAAAACCTCAAGTTTATAAGTTGTTTGAATGGAACTAAAAGTCCTTCAAGGAGGAATGTGCAACATGTTACAAATAAATAAATCATAACTCAAGTCTGTCCTGTGTAAATGTGTCTCTGAGTCATGACTGTCTACAATGAGGGAGAAGCTCGAGTCCCGCTGGCTGTGTTGTTGTCAGAGCCGTGTTTACATGGACGGGACGGCCAGCTCCTCCCCTTGTGTATAAAAGCTGTTTTAGTCAAGAACTAGAGAGAAGAAGAAGAACATACTCACTGATTATTTGGATTTCCCGTAGTGTGAAGCTACAAGCTAACTGAAGTGTGCTAACATTAGCATGCTAACACAACAAAGCAGGACACAGGTGATTGCAGCTTGAGCCAAAGACAATTTTGTCCGCCGCATTTGTCAATCTACTACAGGTGAATTTGAGTGGAGGGGGGTTGGAGGTGTGTCACTGGAGAAGAGCGGCGGTTTCAGTGTGGAGGAGGTGTCGCCAATCACCAGTCTACGTCATCTACTGGATCAAAAAGTCACACATTATAACTTTTAAAAAGCAGAGTAAATAAAACCGTAAGATGATGTTTTAAAATGTGATTGGCCATGAATGTTTAATTAAAAATCAGACACTTTTTATGGGCTTTGTGTGTTGTGTTATTCTCACCACACTGAACACGCCTTTATTATTTATTTTTAGTCTGAATACCGCCTGATGTGTGATATTGTGTTAGCGAGCATCTTACCCTTCTCTTCTGTATCCTTGAGCAACACCCAGCCAGCTCATCCGGTTTAAATCTGTATCCTATAACACATCACACGTTCTCACATTAGAAAGATGCCTGAGCAGCTGATGAAGAGCTGTGACAATCGGGTGGAGTCTCGAGGAGCCATCTGTTTACTGAACACATCGTCTGTCACACCTTTTGTGCCTTCATGCCTGCTCATGTGTGTGATGTGTAAATCAACCCCGGACTTAAAGAAACAGCATTTAAATTAAGAAATAAAACTCCAGCCGAACAGTCGATCTAACGGGTAACGCTCTCGCCTTCCTTCGTCTCTTTTGTTCATTCTTGTAAGAGATTTTTATTGTGTCGAGTTCTTCTTCGAAATCAAAAACATTTTCTGATCCTTGATTAGACTACCACAAGGCTTCAGGCTAGAATCCCCACAGTGAGGTAAAAAAGTTTGCAACTTCAATTTAAAGAAGAAGCTCAGTGCTAAAAGTAAATTTCGGATAGGGGAAGAACACTTCTGTATCCTAGCAACACTAAGCGCTGTAGAGAAGCACTCCGATTTCGCCTTTGACTATTGCTCCTGTTTTTATGGTTTTATTGAAATTGTAGCACTTCGAGATTTTTGTTTAAATGTGAAGTGCGTTATAAATAAAATGTATTATTATTATTATTATCTGAAGATGAGCTTGTAAGTGCTGTCTGTGTAAAAACAATGCTGTCAATGGAAACACACCCCTTACATACAACCATACAGTGTGTCTATCTAACTTAGTTTGAGTTTAATTGTGGATAATTAAATAGTAAATGCTGAGCTTGTAAAGCGTTTTTCTGGTCCTCTGACTACTTTAAGCACTTTTACAATGAGGTCACATCTTCACATTAACACACTGATGGTAGAGGGCGCTGTGTGAAGTGTCCATCAGTTTAAACTAATCCCATTCATACACATTTATTCGCTGCACAAAAAGCAGCTGGAGCAATTTAGGGTCTTGCCCAAGGACACATTGGACATGTGGCTGCAGGAGCTGGGGATCGAACCCCCGACCTTTCGATTGAGAGACGACCGACTCTAAGACAGAATGATTTAGGACATTTCCTTGAAGACAAAATACTAATCCTGCAGATTCCATCCAAACATTTTGTCAGTAGACATGATGTAAGTTCACTAAAGGTCATATTTTATTCATCTGATCTGTTCAAAAGTAATCGTTTTTTTTTATAATTAATTTGATGTTGGTACAAGAAAAGTAACATCCAAACATAAAACACCCAAGAGGAGATAAAAAAAGAAGCCAACAAGGAGAATTTATAATCATCATTTATAGATCATGGTCACTTTTCCTCATACTCATTCCAAGTACAGGTCTCTGGAAAGCAGAATTTTTGACTGACAGAATGACAGAACGAACACAGAACAGTTGAAAACGGAGACATATTTGAGCTATTCTCCTCTGGGTTTTTGCATCAGCCCCAAGCACACATCAGACAATCTCGTCATACTGTACCACTTGGAAAACACACACGGCAAAGGTAATTTATCATTATCATTGTAATCATCCATTATCATCATCAGCATCAGCATTCATAAGCTTGGACTTCATTCTCACTCATGGACTGTAAGTCAGGATTGAGCGGGAAGGCAGTGATTCTACCAGTATCCTCAGAAGAGATCCGCACAGTTTTTTAATGCCATCCTTTCCGCCGCCGTATGCAGTTTTTTGGGGGGAAACAGTTAGGCTACTAACTGGTCTGGGATCGTCTATCTCAGGTCGGCATTTGTATAAAAAACTATATAGGAACACATGTAAAAACAGGGGCAGAATCAAATGATCATCAAACTGAAAATAAAAAGCAGATGTCTTCATAAAATCGTCTATGTCTAGCAACACTTAGTAACACTTATGTCTTCTTTTTTTTTTTTTTGTAGTTGTAGTTTTATTCCAAAAATGTTTGAGGAGCAGTTATAGTTTGCATCATCTATACAACAGGCTATAAAACACCACTTTGTCACAGTCCAGAAAGCACATATAGATGTGGTTGTACTGTATATAAACATATGTACTGTAATAAGATAATTTTGCGTGCACGACTCCCCCCTGCTCTCCCCCCTCGGTGTCTCTCCTTTGAGTTCACACGGTGTGAAAACGAAAGGCCTCCGGATTTCTAAGCTGGCACAATGGACACACTCTTCTTTTTGTAACGCTGTCCTTAAGAGAAACTGCCCGTCCAATCTCGTGTCAGCACAGTCATCCAGGTGTTAGTCTCTGCCGGCCATCACTGCCTCTCCAGGGAGCACTTTGGCCTGATTCCTCGCACTTCCATCAAGGTTTTTTTTTTTTTTTTTTGTCCTCCTCCTCGTCTCCAAATTTTTTTTTTTTTTGTCTTCCTCAGTCACCCAAAATGTTTTGGCGTCTTCCTGTATGTATTTTTATTTAATGCATTGTGTCATTTTCTGTATAAAAAAAAAAAAAGTCCCAACAACACAAACACAGGCAATGTAAATGAGAACATTAAGTTTGTAATGCTGACGCTCCCTCTGCAAAGCGCGTCTGTGCTCCTCTGTGTGTACCAGAAAAGACGGGAGTCAGAGCGTTGTCGTCCCGGCCGAGGAGACAAATCACAGATGTGTTCATATTGTTTGGGTGACATGTTGGATGTGTTTTAGTTCATCAACCGGTCACCAGAGCCGTTATTCCGTAAGTCTGTTTCCACTGTCTCGAGCTCTTGAGTCCAAAGAAAGTAACTTTTTATTTTTTCATGTTTGCTTCTCAGAGCATCGTCTCATAGGATAAAAAGACTAAATAGTGTTCATCTTTGTTATTATACTGTACACATGTTGAAGTCCTGATTTGTCTTTTCTTGAAAACGTTCAATTTGGTCGGGCGGGGACCAAATCTTTTCTCACAATCACACGTAGTACTCCTTGTCCTTGTTCTTCTTGTTCTTGCCCGAGGTCTTGGCCGTGTTGACCGGCTTCTCCTTGACCACCGTGCCGTTGGATTGCGCCGAGTTGCTGATGTAGTTGCGGCTCTCGTCCACGTGGTACGAGCCCTCGTCTCTGTTCCGGTACTTGTACATGGCGTAGAGCAGGATGAGGATGCAGAGCGCCGCCGCCGCTACGATGCCGACCACCATCCCCGTCGTGCTGCTGGACTCCCGGAAGACCTCCGACGTGCCGGGGATTCCCCTCGGACCGGCGCCGGTGGGATTGGCTGCAAGAGAGACAGAGATATGATCACCACTGTTATCCTGAGCTCATTATCTTTTTACATGTTTTACCATCAGTGGAGGCGGGCGCATTATTCTCCAGGGAGCGAACAGTTTCTCAAAGATGGACCAGGATGTGCATCTTATGCTGTTAGCATGAAGCTAACACATAATGGAAATTGCCATAGCCTTTTAACTGTTAGGCTCAGTTGCTACTCTTCGTTCGACCAAAATTTAAAACCATTTTTTACAAGTTATTTAAAGAATAATTTTCTCAGGGCCCAGGTAGTCTCGTGGTTATAGTGCGTGCCCTATGTACGGAGGCTAGGGTTCTCCTGACCCGGGTTGGAGTCCGACATGTGGCTCCTTTCCTGCATGTCATTCCTCTCTCTCTCTCTCTCTTCCCAATTTCTGACTCTATCCACTGTCCTGTCTCGAAATACAGGAATAAAAAGCCAAAAAATAACCTTTTTTATTGTAAAAAATTACAATTTCCTCTTTTTATTTTAGGGCGTTAAGGGAAGGCTTCGCTCTGCTAGCCCATTTATACCAGCCGTCGCTGATTATCATGAATATAACAAGAAGCAAAGCATCTGATTCTTCTCCGCGTGTGTGGATCAATATTACAGTTTAAAACTGGATAACAGTACGGCCGACGGGCCTCAGGGCTGCTGAAGCTAAAAGTAGAAGTTGGCTGATCAGATTGACTTTCCTGCCTGTAAGAAAAAGAACAGTTACCCGATAATGTCGACGACACAACATCATCCGTATTAATCATGCTGAATAGCTGCTATATGCTTTGCTTCCCAGCTGAACTCTTTCTTACTTCAATAGTTTAATAAATAACAAAAAGTAGAATCTGAATGTTTAAGCTGTTAACGATCCCATCGCTGTGCTTGATAAAGCTGTCAAACATTTTCCCTCGCAGTAAAACGAGACACAAATACCCCCATGTGGATTTTTCTTAAAACTCTCTGAAAGAGATGATTTAAAGCCTTTGTCAGTCACAGAATCGTGAAAATAACTCTGGAAAATTACATTGAAAGGCGGCGCAGTCGATCCCGTTGCACCCTGAAGAAGTGAAGTTTCTATTAGAACTTTCAATGAAGGTGGGAGTGAGACATTTTCGTCAGCTTTCACTACAAACTGCCTGTTTAATCAGCTGCCTTTCAGCCTTGTTATTCCTGCTCAACTTTAAAGCGGTAGAACAGATTTTTTTTTTGAAGTGGGGTTGTCTGCGATACTTGTCAATAATAAATATATTATCCACAGGAGATGGCGGTGAGCTCGGCTCCAAAGCAGTCGGAGTGCCAGCACAGAAGCTATACAATCATCAAATTTGAAGAAAAACTGAAATGGAAAACAATATTGGCATAGAGACAATGATTTTCTTTTTGGTCAGCAAACAGCTTTTTCAGACTTGGACATTAGCACCTGTCACCCCCCAAATACAAGGGTTTTTTTGTTTTTTTAAGCAGTTGCAGGTGAATTTGCTCAACCAACCAGATGTCTTTCTTCTCTCTTATTAAGTGTGTGTGTGTGTGTGTGTGTGTGTGTGTGTGTGTTTATGTGCGTGCACACGATTGGTTGATTTGTATTTCACTCTTGCCATCACCTGCCCAGGGACAACAGATTGAAATAAACTAGTTCGCTAAATCTCGTACAAAGCATCTCTTCTCTTCTGAGACAGTATTTTTTTTTGTACACTGACCCTGATTTAAATAAACTAAAAAAACTAAACCGGCCACGGTGGCGGGTAAATAAAAAACAACATGACATAATGATTCCTGATAACAAAGAACTTAAATCGAATCGAGCACAACCAGTTTGCCGTCTAACCAGCCTCAAAATAATAAACTAAAATCAACTTTTTACCCCGCCTATGAGAAAGACAAAGACTTTGTCAGTATCTTCTTTAATAGTTGAAACAGTTCCCTTCATCAAATAGCTCATTACTTGAGTAATATAAGTACATTATGCTGAAATATGGGAGATAAAAAAAGAGAATGGCTGATAGATTTTTGAATCCAGTGTCAGCAAGGCCATAAAGTTCATATCCAACTCTGCACTTTTTGGTTAAATTTAGCTAAATGAAGTGAAACAAATTGCCCCGTCCGTATAGCCTAGCATGTGCTGGCAGTCCTTCAGGTTCCTCAATAAGGGGTCCGAGCGGTCCCGCATCTCCTGTGGCCTCATGGCCTCAGAAAATCTGAACTATCTCTGAAATCCAGTGACATTCATTGAATTATTTCAGGCGAGAAAAGAAGGATACATGAAAGATAGATTAGATGCAATCAGAAGTGAAGCTGACAAGAAGACTAATGTATAAATGACTCATTAAGAGCTCATTACATGTCTTAAAGCAGTCATGAATGAACACACCACATTTCCAAGATTCACTTTATATCCACGCAGCATGACTGCATCTCATAGTCTTTTCAGAGAGAAACAATTCTTCAATTGACTCAGCAGATTTTTTTGCCAAAGGCTGTCCCCACTTCTGTTCTGGAAAAAAAAAAGCTGCCATTCAAAAGGAACATATTCTGAGAACACGTCAGCCCCCTGATATTATTCAGTCCTCCTGGCACATCTCTCTGTGTGTGTGTTTTTTTTTCTTGTAGCCGTCATCGTTTCTCTTAAAGCCCTCTTTGTTGCATTTGTGAAATCCAAACACTCCCAACACTGAAATTTTGGAAACGAAAGCACTCCCGTTCCGCTGGATTTGGGTAAAAAAAACAAACATATTTTGAGGGATTTACAGCTGGGTTCAGATCATATTTATTTGGAGGGGAAAGATGTTGCACTTTGATTTGGATTTAGTCTGGACAGAGTGAAAATAACATCAGACACAGAAATGGCTGTGTTGACACTGGTATGATTAAATTCCTCTGTGTTGACTGGAAAGTTATTATGGTAAAAAGCGTCGCAGTGAAACACTCACAGAGCCTCTACATGTACTACAGCAATGGTTATCCTGCACTCAGAAGCACTGTAAAGAAAGAACATTTTATTACCCCTAAATGACCTTAAGTATGGTGCAGTGGTTACTTTATTTCTCAGGGTTATTTATCTATAAGCCCATGCTAGTTTTAGAGGCTGAAATGCAGCCAGATGGCAGAGAGAGGCGTTGTTAAGACTGTTAGCATCGTCAAAGTCTCTCTTCAAAGCAAAGGAGAATGTCGTACCTGGTGTCCTTTCAGGTTTTGTTTGATGACGGCACACTATTTGTTTGTCTTTTGGAAACATAAATGATTCAGCTAAGTCTGCCAGTTTTTCATTGTACGACCGTTGAATATGGTCCAATATTTGAATGAATCCATGCTTTAGTGCTTTATTATTTTGTAATTTTAAGAGGTGGTTCTTCAGTTTTCCTTCCTTAGATTTGACACAAGAGCTTGTGTCTCCCACCAAGAGAAGTGTCAGACCACTATACGACATCTATTTTTATATATACGTATATAGATATATGAGCTCATGGAAAGAACCACGTCTAATACATTCATAGTTACTACAATATTCCTTCTGGAAAAGTTATGAATTTTCATGTGAGCAAATCATCACTAATTAGATTTTTACATTTACTACGACAGATCATTTTTACATTTAAAAAAAATTGTCTTTCAAGTGAATGGTAATATATATTTTGGTGTGCCAGTCCCTCCTGTCCCATTTCAGCTGTCCCACTTTTCTTACTACTTTTTCCCAGGAAAATTGTTTTTTTTATTTTTTTGGGAAATAATTGCATTCTTCAGCTTTGATATGGAACCAGCTGTTAAAAAATGAATTTCTCTCTAATAAACAAAAAGCTGACATTGTCTCTTCATTATCGCTCTCCTTTGATCTTGTCCAGTCGGAGAAATATTTCCGAACGCCCTTTCCTAAACTAGAACTCAGTATCCATAGGAAAGTTAAACTCTCTGTTCTGCGTGGCATCAAAAGAGACGAGACATGTGGAAACAGAATTCTGCTGCTATTGTTCAGCACAATCACCTCGTCTTATCTCATCAGATTCTTATTTTATGACGGACTAAGTTGTCTGAGCGTGAGCAAAGAGGCCAGTTCTTCTTCTCATCGTCTGAAAAGAGTATTTCTCCCTGATCCATGAAGGACAGGCAGCATTAATACGATGACGCTGCACATCCCGGTCTACTACTTTTAGTGGCAATTTCTCAAAGTGGAACAAGCACGAAATCGACCCCGGACAGGTTTTGGGATTTTTCAGTGAAGGTGTTCCTGCCCTTCAGATTACACTAAATATAACCAGCTGCTGCTTTTCACATCTCAAGGACCATGTCAATGGATTTTTTTGTGTCTCCAATTTCTTTCCTTTTCTGTTTTACAAAGCACTAACTTTACTTTACCTTTCTGCAAACCATGCTAATTTGTTTTAGGGATGCCCCTTTTCAGGCTTCAGCTGGCATCCGTTTATTTATTTATTTTTGCAATATGACAATCCATGCAGAAAGTATTTCCAACTGCAGACTTAATGTGGTAGGTAACTCCAGTCAACTACAGAACTCCAGTTTGGAGCGTACACTGAATAAAAAACGGACGTCGTCTTAGTGACATCACTTAATGGCACCTGAAGCCCATCAATGGTGGTCGCCATTTATGGAGATGCTGTCTCAAACTAACTTTAAGTCTGCCTAGAAACTGGCAAAGAGTAGAAGCTGCGGCTGACCTCAAGCCAGCAGTGCGTCATAGGTTGGACCGTTCGGGGGTCTCCTACATATGTGGCCAAACCATGAAAGGTCCATCCAGTGCATTCTTTGTAGCACAACGTATCCCAGGACGCCAATTCAAATGCAATGGTGGACTTTTTTAAAAGGCCGATGTTTACACTTTTAAATGTAATGTAATTGCAAAGAGCAGAAGCTGCGGCTGACCTCAAGCCTCCTGGGAAACAGCTGCAACACACTCACCTGTCAGTCATCTCAGCCACGCCTTTAATTATGCACATTTATGCAAATGTAATGAAATCTAAACTGATGAGCTATGGGAAAATGTACCACCTGTACTGTTTAATCCAATAAAGAAAAAAACTGCAGAGACCAAAACAGTTTTTATGTACAACATGTCTGAGTAAAGAAAAAGAGCATTTTAACATTGATGATGGGGATTCCTTTGCTTTGCATCCTGCCTCAAGTTGTTTGCACTCCTGCATCGGCTTCAGTTTTCAACACCAGAGGTTGCTGCTTGGTTTGAAGGGTCATCTGTCCGTTATTTGACTATGATCCATGGAAGAAGATTGAATCTAATGCCTGTCTGGAATGGGAGGAAGTACTTGTATAGATAAAAGTGAAGCACAAATTTCATGAATTGGAAATTAGAGAATAAACTGAATATAGCAAAAATTGCACATTCTCCCTCTTTGGGCCGCTCTCTACATGAATCTTGTGAAGTTTCTTGTTGTTTTACGCAGTGTTTGCACACTAACTAATCTTTCAATGTTCAATGACGATGAGAGCATACTTTAGTTTAGCGCATCATTTCCACCAGTGAATATGGAAGTGATTTCACAACAGCGAACCCACTTATTATTCTGAATGCTGTCCACGTTCTCCTTATGTCTCTGATCGCTCTCTTCACTGTTCCCCTCTCCTGTTTTCCACTCAGAGTTGATAGCGTTGGAGATTAAGTTGTTTTTTTGTATTGCATTCATTTCTCTTTTTGATTGACGGCTTAATGTTCAGACATCCTTCTTTGGAATAGTGGAGTATTAGCTTACGACCCCAAGGCTGGGACATGCGTCTATTTTTGGTAAATCTTGTTCATGTCAGACTTAAAAAAAAACAGGTGTAAAAAAGTGTAAACTGTAGAGGGCAAAAGTTCTGCTCGCTGTCTGCCAGAAGACGAGATGCTGCTGCTATTCATTGACATGTTTCCCACCACGGTGAGCTGATCAGTGGCCCAAAGTACGCTGCCAATGCCAGCAGACATTCAAGGACAAGCAGGGGAGCACCACTAGGGGATTGAGTGTGACTGAGCGTTGCAACAGATTAGCTCTGCTCGTGACAAGCCCACTTATCCCTGCAGACAGGTGTGAAGAATGCTCTCGCCTTGTGGGCAAAAGCCACCGGTTGACACGGCTCTTCTCCAGCGAGCCATTGTGCTGGCATCGACGCTGAGTTACTTTCATATTTGCTATCTGTCCTTTGTCTGGGGTCAGGAGGGTTGAAAGTGTAGATAACGTAGCAAGTTGATGGAATGGAGAGCTCTGTGTGTATGAGACCTCGGCTGGCTCTTAGAGAGAGGTGACAGAATATAAAAGTTCAGGAAGGAGGCAGCCTCACAGTCTGCGATATCAGGAGTGAGTCATATGATAACAAGACCATGGTGTTTTTGTTCTTCCTTCTGCGATCTAATACCTCAAGCTCCGGGATTTGTTATTTCCTCTTACTTGGATCTGTTGATTGGCTCTCCACAGACTGGGTTCACACAAAGACTTTCCAACTGACCACATTTTTCTTTTAGTCACAGGAAAGTAAAATACACTGATTTACTCTGAGATTTCTAGCTCGAGGTGGAACGGATCACATATTAGACTCTTTAACAGCATCTCCACTCATATCAATAATGCTACACGCTGTGTGTGTTTTTAATAATAAAAACTCTTTCCACAAGGGGAAGTGTACATACCTAGTATTATTCTATTTTTGTATTTTTTCTCCCTTTTATTTAACAGATTTTTGAGCTGTTGTGACAAAAAAATGTCCACCATGGGGGATCAATAAAGTTTATCTTCATCTTTATATCTCCTGGTTTGGATCAGATCATACTCTTGCTTTAAACATTGCTTTCTTTTCACTAAAACACTGCAGAAGGAATTTAGCAGCAGTATTTTTATTCTTCAACATGATGTATTTTTCATCGATTAGCGGTCCACATGCTGAACCTTTGGAGGCTACCTCAAACAGATCATAGATCAACTGGGATCTTGTCCTGGAAAGACCAGTTTAATATCTGCACAAAGAAAGCTAAGTACTGACCACTACTTAAAGGATTAACGCTGCTTTCAGCACAGTGCCGGCTGGTTTCATCCAAAAACCGATTAGCATTCATTACAGCTCATTAGCTTGCATTTTTGTCTCAGTAGTGTCCATCAAACAGCCACCTGATGGCACAAGTGGATCTCTCCTAGCCCCTCGGATTAACCGGTACACCACGATGATGTCGCTCATTTGTTGTGTCAGGCTGTGCACGCCGGCCCCTGCTGTCCCTCAGGTTGGGTTCAGACAAAGTAATGTGGCAGAGACGAGGCCTTCGAGAACGCCTCGAAAAGACATCAGCCAAAATGCATCTCGCCTTGTCTGTTCATTAGCACTCCATCACCTCAGAATGGAGGCACATAAACTGAGAAAGAAATAGCGCCTGAAACAAGTGTTTAAAATGATTGCTGCTCTTATGCGCTCTACTCGAGCGTACCCAAGGGTAAAATTAGACATGGGGAAAATGACCTTAAAGTGGCGCCGAGCTTCATGGTGGCATAGCGGGGGTGTACTTGTGAAGTGATGGAGGTAAACTCAGGGGGGTTAACTTTTGAAGGATTGCAGTTGTGTTAAAAGCTGCCAGAATAACTTTCTCCTCTGTGCCTCATCCGGAGAGCACGACTTAAATTACAGTATCACATTCAGACCATCGTAAAGTCCTTGCTGTTTTTATTCACAAGGACAGCAGTTAATGTTAAAGCCATTTAGTCACAAATCATTTGCTTTTGCCAATCCTTTGCAGATTCCTTTCAGATGAAATGCAGAAGAAAACACGTTAACAGAGGAGCAGGTGATCTTATATATACGACTCTGATCCATAAAGGCTAGTAAGAGAAAACCAAATAGCCTGAGCAGGAATTGCATTTGCCATACAGTGAAGCACAATGACATGAACAGTGAGATTGGTTTTGGCTTCAGTGTCCCGCTCCCTGCAGAGTTTATTTGATAGCATCTTTTCCTCCTCATTCTACCTGAATTCCTCAGTTGATACACGAGCTCGCCTCTCGGAAGATATAAGCGTCGCCGCAATGGAACTTGTCATTTGAAAGCCTGTGAAATGCCTGATGTGATTCCCCCCCTTTCTTCTTGCCTGACTTCTTTTTCTTTGCCCACGTGCTCTCAAGGAGAGGAAAGGGGATGAGAGATTCCACACTGTCAGGCGGGGATTTGAATAAATGGTCCTCTTCAAAGACTATTTTTCCTCATTTGTCTCCAGCGAGAGGGGTTCATTTGTTTGGTAATTTGGAAACAGGGGTGAGCAGGTTTTGAAGGCGGTCGCAGATGAAGGAAAAACACAAAAAAGAGAAACTGAGGGGGGGTTACTTGAGGTGCGTGTGAGGCTTGTTGAGAGCTAATGGAGCAACCAGGACTCCTTAGCATAGATTGGAGGGACAGGGCCGGGCTTGACCTTTTGTTAAATGGTGGCTGTGAAAGGTTCAAAGAATGCTGCTTTTTCCTAAGAGGATGCACCATGGAAACCATGAGGTCATGGATCAGACAAAATATCACGTAAAAAAATAGATATTTTCACTAAGACGGCACTAAAATTAGAGTTTATGTGTCCCTCTCTGTAACCTGCATCTGCTGATGAACATGAGCAGTTCATCGTGCATCTCTGAGAGCTTTAAGGAGGTGCGGCTGTGGGCTGCCTTGAGAAGCGACCCGGGCTTAGCTGGCATGCTCGGTGACACATTGCTGTTATTCAGCCAGATTAGTTTTTATACTGTCGTCTCCCTTCACATATCCAGCCATAATCACGAGCTGTCGGAGCCGTCACAGAGTCGGGGGGGGATCAGCGTGCAGACAGGTCACTGTATCAGTGCCAAAACACTTATTAAATCCCTCTTCCCTCTTTAATTATGTGAGTGTCCTCGAGAAGTGATGCTCCTGTACTTGTGACACGCTGGCAGTGCGCCCCGATGACGAGCAAGCATGTGTGAGTCTGAAAGTGGCCCCGCTCATGCCGATGGTGGCTGATGAACAGAGAGCATGAAATTAGGTCGAAAGTGAGAGATGTTGAAAAGGTGTTTGAATGGAGCCCAGTCAAAGGTGCGCTGCAGTTTAAGCCTTCGCCCGGAGGAGTTCAGCGAAAAAGGAGATGAAAGAAGAGGCCTAAACGTCAGAGTCTGGAGTCCATCTCTTGATTAGATTTCCTGAAGACTCAGGTTTCATGTTCTCAGGGTCTATATTTGTTGTATACAGTGTGCCTTTAAGCCACACAGGAGCTTTCTATTGTGCTGATATGATCTGATTATCTTCTTACTGCAGAAGTCTACTCAGCTTTAACTACAGAATCCCACTGTGTTGTTTTGACACAAAGTGTTCTCTGAGAGGAGTTCAAGGAGTGTGGAGGCACTTTTTAATGTAATATTTCCAATATTATGAAAGCCCCATCATATGTTTCTCTTATTGTAGTTTTATGCTTATTGAACTTTAAAAAAGTAGAACCTATTCAGATTGTGATATTTGTCCCGGCTGTAACACAGATTTAAAAAAAAAAAAAAAAAAAGCTGTAGTTTTCTTCTTCTTTAGATTATTAAGAATACTTTCACACTTAGGTGGCTTGGTACGTTTGACACAAACTCTGGTGTGCTTTGTTTGATAGTTTGTTTGTTTTGGTGTGAATGCTCAAATAAACTCTGGTCTGCTTAAAAACGGGGGTCTTGGTTGGCTTCCAAGTGCACCAGAGTTTGGTTCGTCATGCATTGTGGGTTGATTTTGGCCGTCTGTAAACAATGTCAAATAGCTTTACAAAATGTGGCTGATGTTCCTTAAGCCTTCAGTCCTCCTTGCAGGTTAATGTGCACATGTCAGTGCTAAATGTGGTTACACATCGCTCTGGTCGATATGCCACTTTAACCTGAAACAGCCGATAATAAACTTTATCTCCATTTTATTGATCAAAAGTCTGCCAAACTGCACCACGCTATGGGATGCCATTCTTCTGCTGTCCTGTTGTTTACTTTTGGATCATAGTACAGCATGAGGCCGGATGGCTGTAGCCACTGACCGGGGCTACAGACCCAACTAGAAGCAGGTGGTTACGGTACATAAACATTTGACAGTCTGAAAGCAAATCGAACCAAATGACAAATTAGAGATGTGAGAAAGTGACCTTAATGTTCAAACATTGAATTAAGCTGCTGGTTTGAATGTTTATGATAACAGGGATCTGTCAACTCAGTTTAATATTAACTAAAATGGAATATGTGAGAGGCATCAATATACAATCTGGGTTGAATACACCACCTCACTGTCTGTGTCACTAATTCCTCCTTCCTCATGCATCGTTCAAAGTGTTATCACTAGTGCACACATTTAACTGTCGGGTTTGTTTTTACAGATCAAAAAACTTTGCATTTGAAAGTGATGTAAGCCACTTTCAGGACTTGTTTTGTGCATTTGCATAACTTATTAATGAGACTGCTTGTACTTGGAGGAGTTCAGAAGTTTGACTTTTATGTCTTTTTACAGCCACTAATCAGATATTCTGTAAAAAGTTTTTGTCAGTCCTTAACTGTAAAATGTCGCCCCTTCCCTTCCCTGCCAAAGCAGCATGTTAGAATAAATATCCTTTGTTTTTTAAGCCACAAAAAGTGAGTGAGAGAACTTTTCCCATGGTTTTAATATTGTTACAACATTGGAGCAGTACTTCAGCGTGCGTCATTGGAAAGCTTTTTTCTGATTGGTCAACTGTGATTTGTTTTATAATATTCCCTCCGCTGACTTCCACCATCACTAGAACTGACCTTTGGCTGGGCTTCTTTTTTTTTTCTTTTCTTAGGGAAAGCAAAGTCTTTCATGCCCTACTTAAGACTTCCAAACAGACACATTGTGTTAGCATCAATGTCATCACACCCTGGAGATGATGTGGGGTGGAAAAATAAAAATAATTGTAAATATAAATATGGTGGGATCAGTAAAGAGAAAGACTGACAGTGAGTGTGAAATCCTGTTTTCTCTCAGAACACACTCCGTCTAAATAGAATTCAGAGGGGAGACTTGGGACGGCATAATCCTCGCTGAAAGGATGCAGAAAAACAAAAATGGCAGTATTCCACAAGACTGTGTGCATAGATTTCCAGAGGAGGCATTAATAAAAGCAATATGTTTATGGAATAAAGCACGTCTGATCAGTTTCATTCAGTCCTCCAAAGTTTTTCTTATCTGTTCGTTAAAGAGGACATATTATCCCCCTCCTCCACCTTTTCAAACAGTCCCCCTGTGGTCTAAATGAAACATCTGTGCTGTGCTTTGGTCAGAATATAACATGAATCAAGCACCAGAGGAGGTTTGTGACCCTGTATAAACCAGCTCTCTCAGAACGCTCCGTTTTGGTGTGTGTCTCTTTAAATGCAATGACCCCGCCCCCTGAGTTTTCCCGGTAGACATCACTCCTTCACTAGCGGGAATAAAAATGACGGATCTGCGCTAAAGTTTTGTTCTAGTCTGGGGGTGGAGTCCATGGGTGGAGATATCAGGGGAGGGGAGGGGATTTTTGTTTTTACCAGAATCCCACTGTGACATCACAAGGAGAGCACATTTGAAACAGAGCATTTTTCTCTGTGTTGTAAGACTTATGCAGACCACAAACAATGGATGAGTTTATTTCACATTTTGTGGGTCGGTAGACTCTCAGATTACCCAAATAAACATTCAAAAACACTGTGAAAGTGGATTTTTAATGATATGTCCCCTTTAAATCACATCTGCCACTCTGTTGGCATGCGAGGTGCATGCTACATTGTTCTGCAAACAGAGGCATGAACACACACGAGTTCCAGCTGCGTGTGATTGAATAACCTATTAAATGTGAGCAGTGACCTCTCAAGCCAGCACAGTGCTCTTAATGTTTCATTAATCTCACAGCTACTTTTAAAACAATAATTTACTCTAATTTTTTCTTCCGTCCCCCCCCCCCCCCGCTGTCCGGGTGCACTCCAGTCGTCGCCACAGGGTTAAAGAGAGGATTCATTTGCCGTTTGATTTATTGGTTTACTCAATGTATCGTTTCCCACACCCATAAATTAAATCTATTACAAACAAATGTCAAACACATTAGTGGCTGCTAATGTCACTGCAGGATGCTCGGGGACAGAGAAAGATGAGAGAGCGCAGAGAGAAGCGGGAACTAGATATGATTAACCTTAACCCGCCTATGGGCGCTCCGCAGTGAAAGGCTGCAGCAGCTCGGAGTAAACACTGAGAAATGATTCTTGAACAGCGCGTATGCATGAACTCGTCGAGGCTGCTGGTGTATTTGCATTTGACAAGAGGCCAAGTTCTTCATGAAAAATGTAGTTTTTCAAGTTGGCATCTTATACAATGAATGTACTGTGGGATATCTCTCTCTGCACTTTGCACTTTGCAAAGAAAGAAAATGATAACTCTTGGATCAGAGAACTGTTTGTTCAAAGAAAACAATTGTGTATTCTGAAAACAAGAACATTTACTCATTCTTTGCGACTCTTTAAAGCCAGGGTTGGTAGTTTCAAAAAACTAGTACGATTTTGAAAGTAGCATTCCCTCAGTGCTCCGTCAACACCCACCCCCACTAGGAAATGAGTTGCCAATGAACATCCCTAATTTCACACGAGGGTAAGCTTCCTAAATATGTGAAGGAATAAATCTTCTCATTTAACTCTAAGATAGATACTGTCTCGTACATATTTACCAAAATGTTGAAGTATTTTTTTAACAGAATGCTATGATGTGTTTATGCGTAATACTAAAGTGGAAATGTAGGTTAACTATAAATGAAGTAATCTACATGAACCCAAGGCTGAGGCGCTGAAAATACGACTGTGAGAAGAAATCAAAACGAGCTTGAGGCTACACCGATTTAGAGGTAGAATTTGACTAGTTCTAGTAAATGTGGAGGACGAGCTGCAGAGAGAGAGAGAGGAAGCTCAGGGGAGAAAATCCAAATGATGAGGAACAAAGGCAGTTTTTCAGGATGTAACCTTGGATGTGGGTCAGCGTGCAGCAGCTGCCCTCCATCAACAGCCTGCATGACGCCGATGAAATGAAGCAGGTAGGTAAGAGACATCCGTTTCCATCTGACCCCATGCAGCTCGGCAACAACCTGTTCCATTAACTTTCACCATGAAACCAGAGGTTGGTCCTTGACAATCAGCACCAGGCGCTGTTCACCAGGCTATTTCCACACCACCGAGCCCACACCTATATTTCCTGCAGATGATTGGCAAACACTTTATACCGACCATCACATTTATTTTCCATGCTTGTTAAAGCATAGCGCCAGGATTTATACAGGATTTCTGTAACAGAAGAATTGCTCTGAAAGGTCATTAGGCTGTTCTTCGGTTTATTATGGAAGCCCATTTCCGCCAGTTAGAAAAATAAAAATGAAAATTTGGCTTTGTTGAGTTTTTTTTTTTTTGACCATAAAAAGTCGGTATCATATGGAAGCCCATTTCCGCCAGTTAAAAAAATAAAAAGAGAGATAATAAAGTCATAATAATGGGATAAAAAGTTGAAATAGAGATAAAAGGTCGAAATTATGAGATAAAAAGTCAAAATGATGAGATAATATAGTCATAATGAGATAAAAAGTTGAAATTATGAGATAATAAAATCATAATAATTAGATAAAAGAAATCGAAATTATGAGATAAAAAGTCACATGCAGCAAAGGGTCGACATCGGATTAGAACCCACGCCGACTGCTATGAGGACTATAGCCTCCGTACATGAGGTGCACAACATAACAGCTAGGCTATCTGTGTGTTAAGTGTTAATGTGTGTCTGTCTTCATCACAGTCATACTCGGCTGTCAGAGCCCTGCTTCAGTATCTGAACGCTCCCAGACCAGCCTCCTATTTCAGATCAGTGTTGCAGCATCATGTGTATTCCTCATTGTTTTCCTGAACTGGAGTGTATGGGAGGGGGGGATTCAATTTGCTGCACTATGATCTAATCTGAGTCCAGGCAGGTGATAAGCTCTGCTGGAATACTGATGGCTTGCCATGGTTTCCGGAGGTAAGAGAAATAAAGCATGGCAATAAGTAAGGTTACCCGATTGATGTCACTCATCGGCTGATAGACTGCTGAGGGACCAGACTCCACTGATACACAGAATGATCGAGAGCTGACCTTGGGCCATGGATAGCTCGTATAATAGTCTGCTTCAAAAGCCCAGCCCCTTGGGATCACTTATGTGCCAACATTATCTGACTGTTTACATATGCTCCAAAGCCTCAGCGCAAGGTTGAAAGAAAGAGAGATATCAAAAAGTATGTGCATCTGCCCTCTGCTTTTGAGTGTCAGACGGAGCAGACTGTCAAGGTGTTGCTTGAAAAGTGATATATTATTGGCGTCATTAAAACGAGCCGGCTGAACAGTAATATGAGGAAGTAGTTTATCAAGCGGTGGGTGGATCCAGTTCTTTATCCACACGGCAGCGGCGTCTGAGATGCTTGGCAGAGCGTGTGAATCGTTCTGAATGTAGATATTAATCAGGATGCGGTGTTAGACAGCTGCCACCCTGGGAGCCCGCAGACTCTGGTGTCAAATCCCCCTTCAGTGATCACAGAAGGAGAGAGGGATACTCTGCTCTGGGAGAGTGCGTCCCCCAAGCATCACACAGTTCGCGACTGATGTTTTGGCAGATGCCCTTGTCAAAAAAAAAAAAAAAAAAATCATAATGCAAGCTGCTGGTGTGAATCAGACCAATCTCCTGTGTACTGTATCTGACAGAGGTAGCAGATGTACATTGGAAGTACCTATTGTGATGCTGCCCAGTGGGACTATCACTGTAATGTGCAACGCGAGAGTTATAGGTAAAAGAGGCCCTGTGTGCAAAAAGCTAATCTTGCAAGTGGAGAGCCAGGAGAACAGGAAGAGACACAGACTTGAAAGTTGATAGTCTTAGCTGTGGGGCAGACATTAATTTAGTGGAGGCTTTATGACCACATACTGATCGATAGCACATCTAGATGGAGTGGGGGTGGGGGGGGGGCTTGGGTCCGGACTTAATTGTTCTCCGCGCCTCTCATCACTTCAGAATGCATTTGAAAATCCTTCTATTCATAGGCAGGCGCTAGGGTTGGACTTAATTGCCTTCCATGTGTGGCAAGGTAAGAGATTAAAAGTCTGGCGGCATTGCAGAGAACAAACAGATTTACCATCCCAATTTGTCAGAGACGGGGCTGATAAAAATAGAGCTATTCCCAAAGTCTTTGTGGTAAAGTGCTTCTTTTTGGTATAAACATATCTAAAGTATAGGCATGTGTGCGATTAGTCGAGAATTACTAGTTTGATTACAAATAATTAAGAAATTGGCCCTCGATGCCGCTCAAATGTAGTGCTAAAACTGCAACGCAGCCGCCCGCCACTAGCAGGGGCTGTAGCCATAGACTGGCTGTAGCTCCGGATAAACAGCCTGCTCTCTCAACTCTATATGCAATTTTTTGATCCAGCAGATGTCGCCCTTGAGCACCAGCATGAAACCAAAACAACTCGCGCTGCATTGTTGTGTTAGCATGCTAATGCTAGCGATCTTTATTACGCTCGTATCTTCACACTGCATGTAAATTTACCTGAAATGAGCGTGATCTAGAAACACAGTTAAGCAGTGAGTACAGTATGTTATTCTTCTTTTCTCTAGTCCCTCAATTAAACAACTTTTATACACGAGGGGAGGAGTCAGCCGGCCATCCGGGCGATGTAAACAAAGTGAAGATAGGACTCTGAAAACTCTGAAAACATCACAGACAGTGGGACTCGGGTGTTACACCCATTGTAGACAGTCATGACTCACAGAGTTATTTTCAGAGGATATACTTGATTTCTATTATATTTAAGTGTGAAAAATCACATATTAAGCCTTTAAACTGGAATATGGAGCAAATACATATGTAATGGTTAGTCTGATATTAGGTGCCTAGGAAGATCCCTTATGAAAACCCTTGAACGCATATCAAAAGCTACATATTCATTTGTTTGTTTCATGAAGACAAACACCTGATATGTGCCTCAGTCATAAACTCCAGGGATGATACCTGCAGATATTACAATCATACAAGAAAAATAAACAAAATGAACTCCCACTGCTCACTGTCGGATTTAATGAACCACAGTGGGGACCCTCTGCAGACTGTTTGTATTTCCCACACTCCTCTCTGGGTTTACCCTGTTTGATATGCTGTGTTGAAATCACGTGGGTGTGATACATACAACTGTGCGTTTCGTCTTCCTGAGAACTCCCCTGATTGTGCATTAACAAATGCCATGAGCTAATGAAGACAGAAGAGGTGCACAATTAAAAACAGGGTTATAACAGCTGCTTTGACACGTACAGAAACACCTCGGGGCAGTCTGGAGAGTTAGTTATGCATGCAGTCGTCGGAGACATGAGATGTTGTGTTAAACTGCTAGTCGTTGGTGAGTTAAATCTCAAAGGTCCTGATCTTTTTTTTCAAGTTCATTATAAACCCGAGGAAGAAGCCAAATTAGGAATGAAGCACTTCCTTCCTACAATCTGTGTAAATGCATTATACATAACAATCTGTGTTTCTCTGAGAGACACATGAGAGCGTTGATGTAACTCCAAAGTCTGTGTTGTATGAAGTAGGGCCTGACTGTATATACAAATGAACGGCGTGCTTCAGCCTCCTCCCGTTGAACAGGATGAAGCCAGAATATCTCTGTGATGGGCGCTAACATAATGCAAAATTTTCAACCTGCAGTCTGCACAGAGTGGATCGCCGTTGTTGTTTTGTTGTTCTCACCCAGATAAAGGAAACTTAAAGGACATTTAGTGTCCTGACTTTTCTGTCTCTTTTAAGTCTTGTTGCAGTCGTGCACCTGAAACTGTGTTTACACTGTTTGCTCCTTTTTTGCTGTTTTTGTGGTGGACATAGACCCTTAGTTTAGATCCAGCAGACTTGGCAAATATATAATAAATAATAACATTTACTGGCAAAATAAATGTAAACAGCCGGAATCTACTCGCCTTGCTCTGAACTAAAGCTCTTTAGTATTAGTATTTATTTTGATCTCTTTTATTATAAAGAAAATTTGCCCAAGCTAGTGAGCTTTCGAGATGATGTAGTGTTGTTTTTTGCACCTTGGTAAAAGTACAGATTTGTAGTTATATTCTCTATCCGGTGTTTATGCTAAGCTAGGCTAACCAGTTCCTAGCTGCAGTTTGCAATGTGAAATAGAGAAGTTGTCTGATCTAATGCTGAACTTTTCTTTATCCATAGCCTAACTGACCTTCTTAACGAATTTACCGAGGCTATCCAGAGAAGCTAAGTTGCTAAATTGCTTCCATTAACAGAATCATTGATTGGAAACACATTTTCAATCACAGTTTCCACTTTTTTGTAAGTTTTGATGCACACGTCACATTCCTGCACAGTGAAAAATAAAAGATTTTGTGAAAACAAAAACTTAGTGGCAGAATGGAAACTTCCCAGACAGACCTAATGACCATCTTCCAGCTAGCTTCTTTTGCAGGCTAAGAAAGCCAGACGAGAAGGGCAGCTCTGCCTCTCAGAAGCGTCCTGGCTTTTTACTAAAACTCTGATCTGCTCATTTAAACGCTGCGTGTGAGCCTGGAGTGTCTTGGTGAGGGTGGACTATGACACACACAGAGACACACTGACACACCCAGAGAGAAGTAGAATAAAAAAAGATGACTAACCTAACCCACCTGAGCTCGGCTCACAGGGATCAATGTCCTCATCATCGCTCGGGCACTCGGCTGACGCCACCAGCAAGTCATCGGTTGTCTGAAAAAGAGAGAGAGGCAAACAAAAGAGCAGTGAGGGAATGTGATTGCTTAGCTGCTTCAATGGGGGTAAGACGGCCCCCCAATCTAAACTGTCAATAGTGGAGTTTCCAGAGGGGTTAGGTTAAGGAGAGCGGCTCAAGACGAGATGTGAATCCAGACAGCTCCGCCGTTTGGCTGCTGGATTTATCTGTCAACACAGTCACACGCCGCCTGGCACTGTAGCGGCTGCTTTCCAGGCAACGTTTCTCCCTTGCAGAAATAAGATCTGATTATTGGGGAAGAGCAGTGGCTAAAGTTCACCGCAACAAATGTCAACTCGCATGCTCAATTTGTGCTGCAGTGTGTGTCTTTGCATAGCCCTTCAAGGGATTGTTAAGAGCCATCACAAAACACCTCTGACATTTAGAGGACAAGCAGCCATGAGAGCTCAAAAGAGAGATTGAAAAAGAAAGGGCAGAGCGGCAGACGTTTAGAACAATATTTTTTCCCCCTTATTTCTCTCCATGTGATTCAGAATCTCTCCTACAGACGGAATAAACATAAAACCACACATACAGTATATATGTAGTGCTTCATTATTCTGCTGTCACGTCTGCTCTCATACTAAATCCATTGCAGACAGTTTGAAATGTACTTCCTCACCTGCCAAACACTCTACATTTCACCCTCCTCGGAAAATGGGAAAGGGCAAACAAAAGACTAGAAAAAAAAAAGAAAAAGTGCACTGTAAAACATTATACTGCAATGTTCTTTTATAGTCTTGCTTCAGGCCATTTGATCAGCTCTGCGTTAAAGGTCATTTCATTTAAAGCGTGGCAGCCTCTTCAGGGCCGGGGTAGATTTGCCGTTATGGAGCGCCCGCTAAGCAGAATAACCTGCCGCTATATATTTAGCCTCTTCACCTCTACTTAATCTTTTTTGTGCTAATATTTTTAAATCCTCAAGTGCATGCTTGACAATATTTATTTTACTTAAAGGTTTCAGACTCTGGGGTTGGCATGCTTGTGACAGTAATTAAATATCAAACGGAAACGGCGGTTTGAAAGGCATTAAGGCAGCAAAGATGAAGACGGACCTGAGATTTTATTCAATTTGTGTTGTTATTTCTAATGTTTGACTTGTGCATCCAAATACATCTGCAAGTTGGATTAGCATTGACTCATCCTAAAGAAATTAAAGGGTGATGTCATGTTGTTTAACATCCATTTGGCTGCGCATAATGTGATTCTATTGCGACTGTAACATCATTTTGACATTCTGTACACGGACCAAAAAAAATCGTCTTTACATAATAGACCTGGAAATTATAGACCAAAGCCATTAAGGGAGTTTGTGGTGGAGGGCTGTTTGGGTGCATCTGCGCTGGGTGAGGCCCGGGGAAGCCGTCCAAATGTAAATTTAATTTGCTGTGCATGAGGCTGATATACAGTGTCGGCCATCCAGATGGCAAAACCGCCAGATCCTGGAGTGCCACATCCATCACTTCAGCCTTGTGATTTGTTTTTCCTGGCGGGAGATCTTGACACTCTGCACTCACTGGCAGAGGTGCGGGAATCAAGAAATCAATACTCCCTCTCTCTCGTCTTCCCACCTTACCACTGTCAGTCTCTCTCTCCCCTCTCCTCTCCTCTGCTTTCAACTCTGTCCTTCAGATATATTTGCAAGCGGAGGAGAGGAAGCAATGTGACGTGGGTGTAAGAGATGTAGGTTAACTCCCTATAGAGTAACCTGAGTGGAGGTGTGTGCCCGTTCATATTTATATGTTTCGGTCTCCACAGTCGGGTCATAAAAAGCTGCGGCTCGATGCCTTCAGCTCCATCACCTGCGTCAAATCCAATAATGAATATGGATATCATTTTATCTCCTTACAAGAGAGTCTTTGATCTTATAATTAAATGTGCAGACATCAGAACCAGCTATTTATGAGATGAAATGACAGTTTATTTATTTACAATTTCATCTAAACCTTATTTTTGTTGTTTGTACTCGATTTGCAAAAGTGATGTATCTGGTAGCAGGTTTGCAGATGTGTGAAGATGCTACATTTCTATATGTTCCGTATGTGTTAGGACCAGTTTGTCAGTTTCCATATAGATCGCACGTCAAACGGGCAGTCAGCTGTCAATAGCAGCTTGGTTTAAGAGCTCAGTTGTCACAGTCAACATTAAAGGAGCAATATGAAACTCGGACATGTAGCATTTAAAATGGGTACTGCAGTCCAAATTCAAAACATTGTAGAGAGCTGTCTCCTCTACCGCCTACCTTCATACTTTTCCCTACACATACAAATTCAATTCATAAATATATTTATTATAAATCTATATGTGTTTTGAATCATTAGGTCTGACCTTCATATTGTATTTCCATAATATGGACATGCCTGTGTGACTGTACGATACTGAGTAAGTGTATCATAGCCTGTTGTTGACTCTTATTTACGTGACAGGGAATCATGATATATACTTTCATAATGTAGCTGTAAAATAATATCCTCATCATTCCAGCCTCCAAGGACAAAAGCTGTGTGTTGATCACTCTAACTGGAGCTCAATTGTGCCTGTAAGCCACGTCTGAGTCCAATTCTGTCTGATCGTATCAAAATATCAACCCTATGCTACACTTCTAAATGAATCCTGTGAGTACTGGGTGTGTGTGTGTGTGTGTGTGTGTGTGTGTGTTTGGGGGGTTGTAAGCCTCTGAATCAACACTAAAAATGAATTCACATGTTACCGAGCGTCACTCTGCCAGCATGGATTAGTGTGTAGGTCAACATTTCGATGTGGTCATGACCTGGTTGAAATCCAATAACATTACCGATGCATGGTGTCCTCCAACAACGCTTGGCTTCTTTTTCACCCGTGACAATTCAATGTGCTGCTATGTGAGGGGCTTACCATGCAATTTAGCCACAGTGATGAAAACTGACAGGTTGGGGCCGGGCTGGGATGCCCGAAAAGGAGACACTGAAGGAGCTGTCCTAAATGACACGGGATAAGCATGTGAAGATTCCGATTGCTGCTTGTGACATGCGGCGAAATAATCAGGTAGAGGTGCAATGAATACACAACGCCGTCTGCTAAAATTAGTTTGAGGAATTTAATGAATTGGATTGTCTGTTGTGTCATCATGCTTCATTCAAGACGAGTCTGGAGGAAAAAATAGTTTTCCTGAGCCTAGTTGCTAAATGGGCCATCTTGCATCTTTACTATCTCTGCTGAGATAGTAAAGTTAAACCTTGCCTTTTCTGATAAATTATTATTCCTACATACATATTATATTCAAATTAAATTTTGCATCCTGAGTGTTCCAGTAGTGTATTCAAACAGCGACAGAGAACCGAAACAAAATATGAAATAATGGCGGCGGCTATCAAGCCAAAGCACTTCAGAACTCTGGAAGCATTTCACCCATGATGCAGCAAATACAAGTGTTAAAATGTCCTGTCCTTAACGTGTCCAGAAATCTTAAACACGGATAGTCCAGTGTAGTGTGAGAGCAGGCCGTGCTGGCCAGCGTGGGAATGGCGTAGCGGGGGGCCAATCATGCTTGAGTACGGCACGGTACGGATGGCCAGTGTGACCGCACCCTTATTTGTCCCCTCCAGGGCCGTAGTCCTGGTTAACTTGAGGACTAACCCTCTTCACTTTAACTCCTCAGCAGGAAGCGAGATGAGGGAGCCTGGATTGAGTCCTGAGGAGTTGGTTTGCTTATTGTTACAAACACAGCTTAAACCGAACATTCGACCTGTTATTTCTTACAGCTAACAATCGCCCTTTTTCTGAGTTGTTGTCATGACAACAACATAACACTGTCAGTCTCCAGGTCTCTCTCCTTACTCGCTCTACAGCCTACAGTTATCACCTTAGCTATTCAGAAACAGAACCTAACTAACATGCTAGATCTGTAAAGCAGACATTACTTATCGTGGGAGCACGTCGGTGATGCACGAGTGCATGCAAGACGTCGCTCTTTTTAAAAAAAAAAATCATCTTTGACATTTGTCCAAAGTTAAAGTGATGCAGCGATTTTAAACTTTCTTACAATTTCAGTCCCTTCCGTTTAAGATCACCTCCAGATCACGTCATCTTTTTTCTCTCCTTTTCTCCCTCCACACAGCTGGGCTAACTTTTATCAACATGTTACTATAGCAACCAGGCTAAACAGAATCAACCGTCTTACACTCACCGTAGTGTTGTTTAAAGCAAGACAAAAACACAAGTTTAGTTTAGTTTGAGTTAAGTTATTTGATAAGTCGATTAATCAATAATCAATGACTAGTGGACTATCCAAATAGTGATTAGTTGCAGCCTTTAAATCTGGTTTCCTGGACTAAACGGAACTCTGCCTGAAGTTTCTAGAACTGCTGTATTTCTGTGTTTGGTTCATTAGTTCGGCCGAGTCAGGTTTACTGAAGCGGTGAGCATCATGGCCACAGGAAAGATGCTCCTACTACATAAGCATATAAACAAGATGTACCTGTAGTTCATTTTATGGAGGTACTTTTAAAAGGCTAAAAGGAAAAGGCTCTGGGCCGGCAAAGCATCATTAATCTAGCGGTAAAGTGCTGAAGCCGTGGTGAACCTACAGCACAGCTCATTTATCTGCCTCTGCTCAGAGCTGCATGAGAACGCGCTCCTCTGAGACGTACTGAGAGAACCTCGGGAGACAGCCGGGAGTTTGAAACTCGGAAAAAGTGTAAGAAAAGAAATACTCGAGAGAGAGAAACCTCCTATCAGTGCTCCTTATAAATACTCATAGATTGAAAGTACAGTGTCTATTTTAATAGTTAAGGCCAAAATAAATGTGTTTTAAGTAGTAACATGATATGAAAGTTGACTCTCTTTAAGCATCCACAAGAAATGAGTGGATAGCAATCAGAAAATCTGGATCTGGTGCAGCAGTAGCCTAGTGGTTGGTATGCGCCGCGCCCCATGTGTGGAGGCTGTGGTCCTCGAGGCGGGCAGTCCGGGCTGGAGTCCGGCCTGTGGCTCCTTTCCCACATGTTGTTCCCCTCTCTCTCTCCCTGATTTCTGACTCTGTCACTGTACTATCTCTAAATGAAGACATAACAAGCCTCAAAATAAAGCTTTATATGAAATCTCAAATAAGTCAGTTTGCTTAGAAGCCATTCCAATGGCTTGTGGGCGTTTTCTGATTATGTTTGATGGACATCTCACCGTCCCTGCTTTCAGAAATGTTGCATATTACCATTTCTGTTGTGCAGCCCTGAACTTCATGTTGAATAATCCTGCTCAGGATCAGGGTAGAAACACAACCCCTAACATCTAAAAAAATTGAAATTTAAAGGAGCAATATGTAACTCTGACACCTAGGGTTTAAAATGGGAACTCAAACAGTGAAGAGAGCTATCTCCCCCCCGTCCCCTCCTCTAGAGTCGATGCTCACGCAGGTTGCCATGTGGTGGACACTGAAGCTTCAGTGTTTAGCCAGCTCTACATCGGTCTTGAAACCCTTCTGCACACGACCCTCTCTCCATTTTTAAAAAGCATCTTTAACATTGATCCTAGTTTGAGCACGTTTCTGCCCCGTGGAGCTTATGAGAAAATGCCAAAATGCTTTGCCATGTGTATTGTAGTTGCAGTAAGCAGACACAAGGGGGCAGCTGTGGCTATGTTGGTAGAGTCGGCCGTCTCCATTGGAGGAAGATACGTGGTTCGACCCCCAACTCCTGCAGCAACGTGTCGATGTTTAAGAAGACTGGAACAGCGCTACACAACTCAAGTCGATTTATCATTTATCATTTACAAGCCATGTACGCTGAGATGGCTCTTATTGGTTTAATAAAGTTATGAAAGCAATGATCTTGATTTGGCTCTGTAACATTGACTAGTGCTAATTTAATTACCTTTCTTAAGTCCCTCTGCCAACACTAAACGCCCATTACCAAAAATAGATCAATAAAGTTCTCGCAGACAAAAATGACAACCGCTGTCATCACTTTACACTTTACACCTCCGTCTGTCAATACAGGAGAGCAAGCTGCTTCCAAACTCTCTGCAGCCCTGATCAAAGTATCGGATTGGTTAACTCGCTGTTATCTAACTCTTTAACAGGAGCTGTGGGCATGAATCTGTCAATCAAGAGAAGTAGCACACATCAGCCCGACATGCTTGTTAAAGGCGAGGTCATACAAACTGTTGAGCATTTCAGTATCAGAGATCTCAATTTTAACTTCAAGAAACACATCAAAAAACATGTCTCCAGAAATGTTCGTCCTAGCCGAATGGCTTTAAGAAATATCAGGCAACGATTACCTTCAGCTTCTGCTAAGCTCTTTATGCACTCAATGAGTTTTTCACACTTATCTCACTGTGTCACAAGATGTTCCCAGTCAGGAGTGACCACATAAGCACTCTCTAAATACAATCTGTGGAAATTCAGGATCAAAAACCAAGCAGCAATTATTTTTACATTATTCAGAAAAGATTGTATTTTGACAGTTTTCTTTGTTTTGCAGACATGCGTTCGATGATTAAATTAATCATGCACCACAACCTGTTTCACTCTGCAGGAACACTGTTAGGGAGACCAGGTTCCTTTAACAACCTGGCCCCCTTCTACCTAACTGATTTGCTCCACCACCCACACTCCTTCTCGCTGTCTGCGCTCCTATGAAGCCACCCTCCTCTCTCATTCTTTGTTAATTGTGTCAAATATGTGCAACGTGAAGCTAGGTCAGTTTTTTCTTACCACTGTAACTTTTGCTGCTTTGCTAAAGTGCTCATGATGGATAGGCCGGGTCTTTGTAACATAACAATGAGTAAGGTCTTTCACCTGCTTTTTGTAACATAACAATGAGTATGGTCTTTTTACCTGCTCTTTTGTAAAGTGTCTCGAGATAACACTTGCCCCTAATGGTGCTTAATGATGGTGCGTTCCAACTGACAACTCCTTCCTGCGGACGAGAGTGGAGAGGGGTTGGAGGTGTGTCGCTGGAGGAGAGCAGAGGCTTCAGAATAGCCGACGTGTCGCCAAAAAGAAGTTTGTTTTGGTTTAAGATGTTGCTCAAGGGCAACATCTACTGGATCAAAAAGTTGCACATTCTAACTTTAAAAAGCACTACATGAATAAAATGTATAATTTTTTATGATTATATATTTTTTGGTGCATTCCATTATTTACAGTAAGTTGTAAGTTAGAAACCTGTTTTTGGATCTGGACTTCCAGAGACTTTAAGATGCCATTGATAATTCACAAAGACACTTGAATGAATCTTTGTAGACCTGACGGTAACGCACAGATATCGACTGACCTTGGCTCATGCACTGATTGAACCAGTGAAAATGATCAGGACCAGGAAAGTCCATCCTGACTCAGCTTAAGGTGCTCCTTGTGCTTTCTTTAGCTCTGTCATGCTGCGTTTCGATCTCTGAGGATTGATAACGGTCTCCTTAATGAGATGCCCAAACCGAGCTGTGGGCCCTGCATGTGTGTTTCTTAAAGCTTAGTCAGCGCCGTCTCATTCTGCTGGACACCGGGCGATCTACTACCCTACACACACACTTATCTGGTCTCCATTAGTGCTTGTCTGCACCAGTGTCCAATGCCACTGTCTACTACTGTATGCAGTCTGTGGCCTCACTTTAATGCACTACATCTGTACACCTCTGAATGCATGTTTTCCCCTCTTAATCCTGGGCTGAGGGAGGAGGGGGGGAAACGAGGGGGGGCTGCTCTTCAGACAGACTGCTGTGCTGCTGCTGCTGCTGCTGCCCGGGTGCTCGAGTGCTAGAGACACCTTCTCTGTGATAACCTGTCGGCATGTCTCCACGGAGAGCCGCGGGTTTTCACATTGTTTTCTCTGCGGTCTAATTTGATGAATGCTCTCTGGCACACAACACATCTCTTTGGAGACGGGCTGAAAGTCAGGAGGACACTGAAGGTATCTGAAGGGTTTATACCGAAGCATGCCTCCGCTGTCCTGGTAATGTATTCCTCTGAGGATGCTCGCTGTTTTCTTTTGCCTCTCTGTTTTTATTTTTTTTCCCTGTCGTAAGCCCTGTTTTTTTTTTTTGTGGGAAATAAGCTCTTGTTTTGCAAGCTGCTTCTTGTTACATTGCCGATCAGTGACAATAAGAAAATTGATATTTTTAACTCAATGGCCATAATCTGCCGCTCATTATGATCCGCTGTGAATCCCAATACTTTTTTTTTTAGGATGCTAAAAAAAGCTGCACCATTATCAGACGGTAAATTCTGTCTTGATTGAAAACTCAAAAGGAAAAGTGGCTTACACACACTTCATCATCATCATCATCATCACATCTCAAATCCTTTTTGTCTGCTTAATTCCACATAAAAGTGGCAGATTTGTCCCCCTAACAGATCGTTGCCTGATTATCTTGGATACTTCATAGCAATGTATTTATACATACCACACTAAATCCATTAGTAATAAGAGTCCTAATGGATAACTGATCCCTTCAGGCTGTCTCCGTTTTAAACACAAAACTGCAGCAGGAAGTAATCCCTAAAACCAGAAGTGGCATATTATGTTAAAAGTATGACTGTTATTTGAAAAATGAGAAACCGCATCAACTCCTTTTATTCTTCTTCATATTGAAAAGTAATCTGCCCACCTATTTCATATAAAGGATGCACAGGGGAGTCAAGTGTCCATCAGACATTGTAAGCATTCCTGCTCTATGTCTCAATATATTTATTGGCAATGTTTTGGATAAACCTACTAGACCTTCATCGTGCAAAGAGTCCGCCCTCCAAACATGGAGAGAAGGAAGTAGAACCATTGCTATCCTCTCTTAAGAATCAATCGATTTTATTTATTTTTTATTTTTTAAAGATTTCTTTGGGGGCTTTTTGTGCCTTTATTGGAGAGATAGGACAGTGGACAGAGTTGGAAATCAGGGAGAGAGAGAGAGTGGGGAATGACATGCAGGAAAGGATCCACACGTCGGATTCGAACCCGGGCCGCCCGCCTGGAAGACTACACCCTCCATACTTGGGGTATGCACTAACCACTGCGCCACCAGTGCCAATTGATTTTACTGAAGTTAAATAATCAAAAATATAAAATAACATGCCCGTCCATTTGTAAGAGAATGATGCAACCACGGAGCATACTGTCTGAATCTGTCAACAAGTAAATAAAGCTTCCTGACTGAGAGCGCTCACAGCAGAAAGTTACCTAAAGCTTGATGGTTAAGGTAACAAAGAGCTAAATTACAGTCCAGAACTGATGGATCAAGATTCTTAGTCTTAATGTATTTCTGCAAATTAAACCTCGTTTTAAAAACGTGTTAGACTTTTTACTACATGTAAAATCCTTTATTAGAATCCTTCTTTCTTTGCAAAGAGAATAGATTCAAGTATCTCATTTCACGATTTTTAAAAATAAGAAATAGAGTTCATATCCATCCATTGATTATTCAAACTGTAGAGCATGGCCCTTTTACTTAATATGCTCTTATAGAAAAACAAACAGAGAATAAGTCAGAATAATTGTAATTGTCATTATAACAGTTCAATGTGTGCTGACTTCTTTCCTCATGTTCTGATTATACCTCAAAATCTTATCAAGTGCACAATCAACATTCTAGTTGAAGCCAACTCTGCAGCTGTAAAAATATCATTTATATCTCGTCTTTAATTGGCACCACATCTTGAAGCCGGACCTCTAATGTCCCTAAAAGCAGAGGAATCTGTTTCCTGTACGACTTCCTGCTTGGACGGTGCGGCCATTATTTCTCTCCCTGGCTCTGGTTTACACTGATGTCGGTCTGCTTTCGTCCAGATCTGACCAGAGCTGTGGTCTGCACCGGGGCTAATTAGGAGGAGTCTCTTGTCCTGAGCTTCACTCTCGCTGCAGCACATTATTAACGTGCCACAGAGAGAGAGAGAGAGAGAGAGAGAGAGAAAAGTTGAGGGAGGGAGAAATGGACACGTCGTCGTGGTCAGCGTGCAGAAAACGCCTCATGGTTGGGATGAATTTACCCATGGCAGCTATCACACACTTCAGCAGCGGCTCTTATCAAGAACGCCTGATGACATCCAAGTATCTAACTTAGCACCCTGGAACTAGGTCGATGTTGATGAATAATTTAGTCCCAGATGCTCGATAGATTCCAACTGAATAATGAAGGCGTGTGGGCCTCTAAGACTGTGAGTTCAGCTCGGTGTGTTGCCTGGCCTTCGCCCACACTCTTCCTACTGCTGGTCTGCCAAGCTGTCAACATCATGCTCTCTCACACATACGCAGACTTGAGCAAAAAAGGCTGGAAGACAATGGAGTGGCATTTTTTACGCTATCACAGCTCAGATGTGAAGAAGAAAGACTTGCACACACATATATATATATATATAGCATGCTTAAAACTTATCATGTTGAAAACATCTTGATTCTCCGGCTTTTGCACAATTAAAAGAAAAGCTCTGATGTGAGGCGTCATGGTGACACGACAGATTGGCTCGGTGACTCAGAGGAGAGAGCGATGAACAATAGGGGGAACAAGCAGCGGGGGTAAAAAATGGGAGATATTCTCCTCTGCATCCTCGCCGAGGAGGATTTACATCAGATTCTGCGATTGTCAGCAAATGGATCAACAAAGCCTCCAAACAGACGCTGCCAAAAACACATCCCTCAATAAGCAAAACCAAAAATATATGCAAAAGACAAACAAACAACACCAGGTGCCTCGTCTTTTCTTTTCTTTTTTTTACCCAGGAAATGAATTGTCGAGATTTTTGCTGAAATGTCGTCAACCATAAAATGAGGGTCTCACTGAGCAAGGTGTGTTTGTGTTAGCCCGTACAGCTGCACGCTCTGCAGTCATGAACAAACGCTTGCATCCAAAAATAAAGGTTTTGCAATGAAAGGCCTGACTCGTGATGTGCATTTATAAAAACATTGGGACATCTGGACATCACAGTGGGACCATTTTTAGGATGAATGCATAAAATACATCCCTGAAAAGATATCAAATGTGAAAAGAAGCTCAGTATTCTTTTAATTATTGTCTACAGTAAAAAAAAAAAACATGTTTTTTATCGTAAATAAAAGCCTTCTCGCTTCAACAATCTGGCTTCTCTGACTCTAACGAAGTCAATGTAAGGAACATCAAAACACGAGGTTGCATATCCACCTTCAGTGCTCCGTGCTGTCAGTAATTACCTGAGGTATTTTTTTATTCTTTGAATATGAGCAGGCCACTGAGTGCATTCTGTAGGTAGTGTGATTCTTCACAACACAAGATAATTCATGCTAAGAAAAGATGCTGCCATTTCTCAAAGGCAATTAACTCTGAATAATTGCTACTCCTTTCTGTTTTGACTGCTTGTGCTTGCCGTAAAACTGGCTGTGGTGGACAGCTGTTTTTCTCTTGCTCGGCTATGAGACACCGTCCCTCTTGGGAAACGAGGCTTTGCTTTATTTAAAATGAAGCAGCTGTTGCTGCTACTGGACCTCAGGCGGAGTATCAGAGTGTCATTAAAAAAAAGGATGGTCGCAGGCTCTCCATCTCCTCCCCTGGTACCCACATGTTCCTGTCTTGCACATACATCTTCCTCCAGGCTCAAGTCGCTGCACCCCAGACAGTCTAACAAGGTGCTGGGGGGCAGCTTCTGCACAGAGCGCAGTGGGTGCACTGAACAACATACAAGCTTTGGGTTCACCCAGAAATACACACATTCCCCAGTGTGCTAGTGATGACATTTGTGTTACACCCTGAGCCATGAAATCCATTCAAAACTAGGTCTGAACTAAAAAGGGACTTTATCGACTACTTAATTCAATCTGTCAAGTTATCTTTAAATGTGTACTTCCTCTGACAAATACTTGATTCCATTGTTGCAGAGTTCTATAAAGACTCACTTCTTCACTTAAAGGTCCAAATAAGATATCTAGTGATTTAAATGATAAAGGTATCTTACTATCTGATCAGACATTAAGGAAACATGCTGTGTTGAAGTGCTGGCTTCTCTGACAACAATGCAGCAGCCAGTATGTCCTCCTTCTAACTTTAGATTCTGCTCCTGAATGCTCTGGATTTGTTTGGACCAGAGAAGGTAGGCACTCCCAAACAGCCGTTTTGGACGCCCCTCGGCATGCCAGATATGAGAGCAGTTATCAGGTCAACAGGTGTTGCAGCAATGGAAGCGGGCAAGAGAAGTGGTTCAGATAGAAGTGATTGTACCCGACCTAAAAAGCCTCTGCATGTTTCTAATAAGCTCCACGAGCAGAAACGTGCTCAAACTAGGATCAATATTGGAGATGCTTTTTGAAAAATGGAGAGAGGTTAGAACACAGAAAGGTTTACAGACCCATGCAGTGCTGGATAAACACTGAAGCTTCAGAGTCCACCACATGGTGACCTGAGTGAGCATGGACTCTAGAGAGGAGGGGTTATCACGTCAAGGCTAAGAGGAAGAGGACAGCGACAAATATAGCTATAGGGAGAGTTAGCCTCCAGGAAAACGTACATCCCTGCAGATATTATATGTAACGTTGTAACATGTTTAGCAGCTTAACCGAGAGCAGAAAGTAATAGTGAAGTTATATATCAGGTTTTTCCTACCAATAAATAAATAAATAAATCCATCTCCAATGTAGCCGTTTAACCCCAGGCCAATAAATATCACGGCAACTTATTTCACATCATCACAACATGCACCTTCACATCATCACAAAGATAAAGTCTTTAACGCACGACACAATAACTGATTGCACAGTGGGCCGATGTTAAGTGTTCATAATTAGTTTTCATTCATGTCATTCCCAGTTTCACTTTAAAAGTCCACCAAAGAAGACGTATGGTTCAGATGTTTTCACACAAGCAGGTGGTAGAAACTTTCCTTCTGGGGACTCAGTTTTGCCAGTTTACTGAACATTTTAAAGCCTGTACTTATTCAGAAGAAGTTGTGTGATTACAGTTTGTTCTTTACACAAGTCTGTGTACTTCTCTGTTAGTAAAGAACGGTGCACTTTCGCCCCCTCTATGCAAAGACCGTTGGTGGATGCATTTCTCATTGTGTTGGTAAAGTAAAGCGCATAATTCCAATAACAGAGGGAGATTTACTTTCTAACTGAAAACAACAAGACTTAAGAATGAGCGAGCAGTAGGTCAACTGCTAGCTCGGTGCACAGCGCCAGAGGGGGGTTTGCGCTGTGTAAAATGTGAGGCTGGGGGGGGGGGGGGAGGTCAGACATAATGTAAAGGTGTAACGCACAAGAAGGAATGGAAATGAGGTAAATGGAGAGCCGCCTCAGAATGTACACATGCCTGTGCCCTCATTAAACACGCTCCCTCCGTTCAACGCGGCTGCTTCAAGGCACTGCTGAATCTCTTTGTTGATGTTTCTGAAGCCCCCCCACAGGACCCCCATCAACTCATTTTCCAGGAACAGACATGCTCATGGCCCTTAATGCTAATTCAAGACTTTGTGAGGTGTATGATAGGGCTAAGGCACGATCTGGAAAGACAAAAGAAACCAAAGCTTTTAGTTGGGGAGGAGAGAGTAGAAAGCAGCGGCCATGTTGATTCACCCCTCGGCCTTTTAAAGCTCCTGTGAGGAGATTTTAATTGGTTATAAAAACAAACTAGAAATCATAGATCTGCTGTATGACCTACAAAAACAAGCATGACCATCACCATAAAGATTGTGTATCCTATATTGTTCATCTTAATGCCTGTAACTGCTTCACTGCTGATGGTGTTAACAGCACATTGAAGAAGCAGACTTTAGCCTTCATGAGCAGTTTCCTCTGCAAACATTCACAGTGAGTGGTCGGTTTACGAGTTTTGACTGTTTTCACCAGACAACCACATACTAACAAGCTCAGCAGGGAGATAAAAGATACTAATTTGTTTTTATGGTGTTGAAAAAAGAAGCCAACGCGGAGGCGCAAAAAATTGCAGTTCCTCGAGTGTCCACTTGAGGCTGGCTCCAAAAGCCCTCAAAGTCCCACACACACCTGTGTTAAAACTCCCAGTTTGACAATGTGATAGACACTCACACTCTTGACTGCAAGCGGGCTCGTCGTGGTTGTTTGTCAGGACGCCTAATGCCCGCCTCAGATCTGTTTCTAGGTCGACCGAAAGTGAGGACGAGACAACATTTGCAATATGGGGACTGCCATTGTTGGGCTTCAGAAACCAATGGGTGACGTCACTGACACAGCGTCCATGTTTTATACACTCTATGGTTACGACTGTATCCTGGGTGACAGGCTGCTGTGAGGCTTGTCAATCACTGGTGGCTAATGGTCTAAACCATATTCCAATTTACCATTTTGATGTGAACCATCATTTAAGAGACAAACATGACTCTGCTTCAAAGACGACCTGACTCAAACTATTGAAACGATAAAATGAATAGTAAACATTTTACTATGGTAATAATTCAATTTAGAAGACGTCTATATTCCAATCTGGTTCCATACATTGATCTTCTTTTTACAGCGAGTGGAGTCGCCCTCTGCTGGCAAATACAAAGAAATGCAGGTGGATAAGGTAAGACACTTCACCATTAGCGTCACTTCAGAAAACGCGAGGCTTCGCCCACTTCTTATTTAAATTCCATTGCCAAGTCAGTGCCTGCGTCACACTATGACACCGTCACTCAGTGACTCACAGTGAACCGTGTGTGACTGGTGCCTAAACTCATCCTCTCATACAACCGAAAAAAAAATCTGTAGGAAATGATGAACAGTTGATATTTTGATTTGCCAACCAAGCAAGGTGCTCATTATTTATTACCGGGGACGTATAAATAATGTGCACACAATATGGCCAAGTGCCTGCAGTCACCAGCACACGGTGCAGAGAGAGAGCAGCACGCTGAGCGGCTGCCATGTAGCATACAGCTTCTAGCAGATTACACGGGAGACGGGCTGAACGCCTTCTGTTAGCTACTTGCTCTAAATGATAAAATCTTAATATGAAATTCATAAGAACTATCTGGCTCCATCTACCTCCTACGCGTCCCCCCCTCTTGTTCTCTCATTTCTTCTCTCTGTAGCCTTTGCATAAACGCTTCTCGGTAGAAGTATATTACATGGTCGACTTGCCCCCCCCCCCCCCCCCCCCCCCCTCCTTATCCTTGCTTTCACACTTCTCAGATAAATGAAATCTGCCAGCATTGAAGCATTTTCCCCTCTGGATGCCCTGATATTTTTCCTTATCTGAAATCGAATCTGGAGCCCATGTGAGTGTCTGCAGCTTGCCTTGGTAGTAATCTGGCCTGAGAGCAGGGAACTGCCCAGCAGGAATATCATACACTAAGGATAAGCGCTGGAGGGAGGGAGGAATCACAATTATCCGAGAATGGCTTGTAATCATGGGGGCATCCTATCGAAACGCTAACACACAAACACTTGTCATTTTGGGGGAAACAGTCAAAAGCGACGACATAATTCTTATTCATTTTCATGTTCCTCTCCTCTCTAAATCTAAAAATAGATGACAAATATAAGCATGTGTGTGTGTTTTTAGAGTCAGAGAGCAGGAGGGGAAGAGATATGCAGCACCGGGCTACAAATCGCTGTCTTCCTGACTTTACCTGCGTCTTGATATGCAGTCCCAGTCCCTCATCAAGTGACAGGAGCAAATTTGTCATCCTAATATAGATGCCATCACGGCTGAGATGAATGTACTCGGGGTCTTATTCCCATGTGTAGCCTTTGCGAAAACATGACATGAGGGAAGAGGGGAGAGCAGCTTTGCCCTACAACAGCAGACCAGGTCGCCTGTAGCTCCCACAGAGTGTCGTCATAATCAGATTCCTTGTCCTGCAGGTCTGGATGTGTCATTCACAAAGGGGGGCTGAGTGCCACCTCTCTGAAACTAATGAGGGACGCACTCGCTCAGGAGAGGGGGGAACAAAAGACACAAAAACTGAGTGGAAAATGTGAAATGATATGAAATCAAAAATAATGCAAAGGCGAAATTGTGCAGCATTCATGGAGTCATTTTTTTTATACCTTAATGATTCCATGATGCGTCCAGTGTTGTAGTGACATCATGACTGCAAATTTGACCGGACCTTTATGTGCAATTTTTCACACTTAATTATAATATAAATCAAGTATCTCCTCTGAAAATAACTCTGTGAGTCATGACTGTCTACAATGGGTGTAACACCCGAGTCCCACTGTCTGTGATGTTTTCAGAGTTTTCAGAGTCCTATCTTCAGTTTGTTTACATCGCCCGGACGGCCGGCTGACTCCTCCCCTCGTGTATAAAAGTTGTTTAATTGAGGGACTAGAGAAAAGAAGAATAACATACTGTACTCACTGCTTAACTGTGTTTCTAGATCACGCTCATTTCAGGTAAATTTACATGCAGTGTGAAGATACGAGCATAATAAAGATCGCTAGCATTAGCATGCTAACACAACAATGCAGCGCAAGTTGTTTTGGTTTCATGCTGGTGCTCAAGGGCAACATCTGCTGGATGAAAAAAAACGCATATAAAGCCTTTAAACAACATTTAGATCCATTTTTAAAAATTGGAGTAATTCATAATCTTTAGATTTAAAAATATATGCTAGCTCTTTATGATATTTTACACAACCTCAGTACCTTTTAGTGTTAGGTTTTTAATGTTGTGTTTGTGTGTGTTGGTGGGGGGTATTATTGTTTTGCCTCCTTGCAAACAGCCACATATCCACCTGTCAGTCAAAGCAGCCGCATCACTAATTCTAAAAAATCTATGAATGAGGCTTAATGAAGTCAAAATGAGTAACCTAGAAGCTAAATGCAGATTTTCAGTTCAGAGTAAACCCTGTTGCCTCTTGGTACAGACTCCCAAGACTCCTCACAAGAAAGACAGAATGTTTTCTCAAAATGTCAAACTATTCATTCAAATAGAATCTGATATTTAGCTTCAAACTGCACGCTCTTACCCTGATGATCGAGTTATATACCTCTCCTGAGGCCTCTTTTCCATTACTCTCACTCTTCCCCCTCGCCTTCTTGTCCACTTGTCTGACAAAAATAACAGGGCTTCGTTTGCTGGAATGCAGACGCCTTTATTTCATTTCTGCATCTCCTGGAATTTGTTTTAGTTTAATTGAATCAACGTGATAATGAAGTTTCTTTCTATTATCCTCCTCTTCATTCCTAAACTCTCCTTTGGAGCACTTCGATGTGGCGTCAAAGATGAGAACCAGCCATCTTTACACGAGCACACTGCGCTCTCATTTTCAAGGTTCTTGTGTTGACTTAATGTGGTGCCTTCTTGTATGCATCTAGATACAGATTAGTATATTTTTTGCTGCGTCAAAATACACACAATTTATTTTTTACAACTAAAGGAATACATTATGGGATTTACAATTTCATTTTCTGTGAGAACTATTTTGTTAAATTTTAATCCTAAGTGCTTCTTTAATTAACAAATAAGCTTTTGGATGCATGCAACTCTTCCTACCATCCTTTGAGGAAATCCTTTTTTTTAAAAATGCAATGAGCTCAGCACGGCTCGGCGAGCATGTTGGCACGGAGCTCGTGTTCATGAATGTCATGTATAAAGCAGCTGATCGCAGCATCGTGCAGGTGGGGAGCGAGGCACTGAAGCACAAATTGTATCTTATGCTCAACAGTTGGCCCAGGACTATTTTCTGTTTCTACAAATCATAACAGCAACTGTCCTGAGAGACAACAATATGCTGCATAAAACATGCTGCAAAAGCTGTCAGCGTCAGTTTCTCCTCCGCGCACAATCCAACACTTTATTAAACAACAGAGGCGACATTCACACTGCGTAGGTTTCCATTTTTGTCATCCAAAAACGGACTTCATGGGACAATCTGCAGTCGTCTGTAGTTTGCTGCCAACAGTGTGAAACCTGCAAGAACAAAAGATGCTTCTTTGTTGACTATCTTATTAGCAGCTGAAGGTAAGAGGGAACCTGCCTCGAAACATTTCTGCAGACTTTTAAATCAAGCCAAAGGAAGACGAGGACTATCATGCACCCGCTGCGAGAAAAGCCTGTTACTGCTTTCAATTATCAAAAAAAACACACGAGATGGTGAGCACACATGAACACACACATGTTCAGCCATGTCAAGGTGGACTGGACCGCCCGGCGGCATTGGACCTTATACGTGTGAAACAGTATTTGAAGGGCAGCTTCCCTAATGGCCCCCGGTGAGGCTGAGATGATGGATAAGGTCTGTCGCTGGGAGTGAACGCTGCAGGCCCGGGGGCCACTGCAGGTCGACACCGATACCTACTTCACCATCTGTCAGCACTGGGTGGGCACCAACCCATAACCAGGCCTGGGGCAGAACACACCAGGAGCGCCCCCGACAACGGCACTCCGCTCACCATAAGGGCAAGACGAGGAGGTCAGAGAGACACAAAAAGTGCAGAACAGGAGATATTTCAATCTGCATGCTGCATTTCAACCTGCTCCTGCTCTCATTAGATTATGTTACACATGCTGCCACTGAGTTAGACATTACATTCCTATTTGTTCTAGTTTTTTGTGAATAATTATTCCTCCTTTTCTGCTTGTTGGGTTTAAAATCTTGAGCACTCTTTTGAAATATTACGGCCCCCATCTTCTCACTCTATACATTAATACATACATGTTACATTAACGCCCACTGGACTTTAAAATGCATCTTCCTTACATGCACTCTGTGAGTAGTTACACACACTAAGATTTTTTTTCTCATAATCCACTGCACAGCTCCTACATTGCAACTTTTGTACATTTTGTGTTTTTTATTTTTTATATTTTACATTTTTAAATTCTATTTTATATATTGTAATATCTTTTTATACTGTATTATTTAAGTTGTTGCTAGTTCTGCTTTATTTCCTTGTTAATTGTTTAGCACCAATACACTATGTGTAAATGTACTTGGCAATAAACCCCGATTCTGATTCTGATTCTGATAACACTGCTCCCTGGCGCCGCACTGTTCAAAAGGGACGATAAATATAATACAACCAGAACAATCAATAGAGCACCTGTCAGAGAAGCGAGCCAACTGATAACAATCACTCTTATTCCCCCCCCCCCCACCCTTAAGCTCATGGTATCTGAGTAGTGTGATGGTCAATCCCATACATCTGCATTGCAGGGGAAATCGTATCCCGAGGATGTTTTCTTTCTCTGAATAATTGAAGGCACCACAACCTCACCGGGCATCGACACTCACACTAAACACTGCAGTATGTCTCTAAGTCCATAAGACAATTTATCCTCCAGCAGGACTGAACCCTGGACTGATTAATCCTCCTCCCTGTTCCTCTCTCTCTCTCTCTCCCGCTCTTTAAAAACCTCTCAGTTTGCTGTGCATGTGCATTTTTATTTTTTTAATTGCCGGCACACTCTGAGAGGAATTAGACAAAAAAAGCGAGTTTTTCTTCATCTTACAATATGATCTGCCTCAAGATGAGTTGGAGCAAACAGTTCCACTTGGTTAGCAAAGTGACGAGCGTTTCCTATCAAAATAAATTTTAAAAAGCTGACTACAGAGAGAGAGAGTAAAATAACAACTCGTACAATCGTCTCTGCAAATCAGTAATTTCCTATTGAGCTCTATTCAGTGCAGGGTTATTAAAATTTCAATACTGGCTCTGTGAAGACTTGACAAAATAAATTCCAAATGTTCTTAAATAGTGTCATGTTTCAGCTGGTGTGATATTTGTTCTTTTCTTTTTGAGGGAGTTCCTTCAGATAAATCGTTTTCTGAACAACAAATTGAATCAGAATCTGCCCGACTTTCAAAGTACAGAACAGAGTCAAGAGTCTCTCTTATCAAACATGTAACACTCACAGAAGAAGGACATTCAAATATGGAGAAGAAAAGAAGACGAGGGATACTTTGTGATAGGAAGTAATGAAATGCTTCCATTTAAATAAGAAAGATGTCGACTTCTGTACCCCCCCCCCCCCCCCCCCCCCCCCCCCCCTGTTGGAGATAGCCGTGCAAACTCTATGTTCATTTCTACAATTCTACAATTCAATTTAGCAGACACTTTTATCCCAAGCGACGGACATCAGAGCTTAAGTTCAACACAAGCAAGGGTGTAGAAAAGAAGAAACGGTGTCATTAAGTGCAAACGAACAGCTTTTAGTCCGGACAGGAAGTGACCAGAGGTGCTGACAGGAAGTGACCAGAGGCAAAGCACAACATTGACGGCAGTTCTTGAGAGCTCTAATCAGCATAGAAACCATCTTAAAATCATCGTTGTCAAACAAAACTGTTGTCATCAACATCATTAAGGTCGCAGGTGTTCATAAAGAGCTGGGTCGGTAGCTTTTTCTTAAAGGTGCAGAGGGACTCTGCAGATCGAATGGAGTTTTGGAATTTTGTTTCACCACCGGGGGGCGACAGAGGAGAAGAGTCTAGTTGGAGTCTTAGGACCCTGTTGTGAAGGTTGGATCAGATGCCTTTCATTGGCAGAGCGTAGTGGGCGGGAGGGAGTGTAGACCTGGATTATCAAGTTCAGGAAAAGGAGGAGCCGCTTGTCGATGTTTTTGTAAGCGAGCAGCAGAGTATTTTAACTGCCCTGTGCGTTCACTGGTGGCCTAAATGCAGTCTAGTATGTCTCACTCCCCCCGTCCCCCGTCCCCCGTCCCCCACTCTATGACTTTCCAGTCAAAACAAAAACAATAAATGCCACCTTAAAATAACAACCATCCATCATGCAGCTCAGCAGAGAGTTGGGATCACATGGCTGACACCGGCACAAACACAGATGGGAATCCTAAATCCTGATGCTATAAAGTGAACAAACAAAGTCAACCTATGCTTTTTATACTGCAATAAAACGAGGAAAGGTAAATCGATGCTTAACTGCCAGATACTCAGAAAACAGCTCTTACTCGCTTGTTAGAGGCTTGCATTTCTCCTATTAGTTGACAAAAAAATGGCCTTTTGACTTGTTGAGTGTTTGCCCGTTTATCCAAAGTATTTTGTGAACAGTGAGGGGCTTAATAGGTCAACTAACTAAATACAGGCAGACACAAGATGAATACTCAATTTTTTAGAACAAAAGATTGGGTCAGGGAGGTGTGAAAGTTGGGTCATCTTCTATGCAGGTTTGTGACACGAGCCTTCTGCAGGATCTTCATACTGAAAGTTAAGTGTTAGCCATCACAGGTTCTAAATTGTGTCCTGCTGAGACTCCTCAGTGTCCTGGTCTGACTTGTCCCAGGGGGATGAATCTGAGTCGAGAGGGCTGGGAGGAGGATGATGATGGGTTACTCTGTCTCTGTCTCCATTCTTTTGCAGCTTCTGCAGACGAGGCCCCCTTCAATTAACTCAACAAAACTGACATTTAAAAACTGAATTAGGGCAAATTTTCCATTCTTTTTTTTCCTGACCCAGAACAGAATTAAATCAGGTCAACCAAACGGAGGATGAAATTAAATGTGTTGTTCCACAATGTTTTCAGTGACGTGCATCAATTTGTAAAATAATAAAATAACCTAGAATTACTCTGTTTATTAACGGTTAATTGCACGGACAGGAGCTAAAAAGTTTCCTCCTTATGGGGTTCTAGGAACTAAAATAGTTCATAGTTCCTGCGGTGCAGAAACAATAAAAAAGGAGGAGGGTTCCAACAAGTCCTAGAACTATGAAAAGTTCCTGCGGTCTTAAAAGGCCTCATGTTATGTTTCTGCAAGTTCCTGTAGGGAAAAAAAAAAAGCTTCTATGGTTCTAAAGTTTTGGTAAAAAGTGAGTAATGCTGAGCTGTCTGATTATTAATTATTACAGGTTCTACACCCTCATGCAGAAAAAAAAATACACCCTCATAGCGATTTATGGTACATTTATCTCACTTTAAAAATCACTTTAAAAAAGGTAGAGCCAGAACATGATTCTGCAGGATTGGCCTTTTTGAGAAATCTAATTATTATGGACAACTTGCTCCCAAATTCAAATCTTTCCTAAAGATCAGAGAGGCAGAGCAAGGATTTGAAAGTAGATCAGCATGCATCTTACATGAAGATTGAGTCATCCTTAAACTCAAAAGCGAGTATCGCATCATGTAGCACAATTAAAGAACCTGCTCTGCATGTGTTGCAGTTGCCCAAGGAGTGCTTAATACCCGAGATAAGTCTCAGGTCTGAATATTGATGCATGCAGGATTAGTATTAAATCTGGGCCGTGCAGACTTATTGCAGCCTTAGCTTGTAAAACAATAATCCCTACCAGTATCTAGACAATCACAACAATGCCTGAAGGTAGTATACCAGATACAATAAAGAGACATAGTGCGTGGATGATTATAAAAGGAGGGAATGTGCAGACTGAGCAGTTAGTGGGAACTTAGTTGCAGAAGATTTTTCACCACAACATCACTGTGACACTAAGTTTATTATATTGTCTGTGAGAGCCGGTGAGGGAGTCTTGCAGGTACCCAAACACGCTGCACTGAAGGTGTAGCGGTGCGGCATGTCAAATCTTCGATTATCCCCGTGAATTACAGAGGGGGCCCGAGTTTCTTCTGCCCCTCGTCTCAGGGCACAAGACAAACACAGCCACTACAAGAACAGTTCAGCTGGAACTGAACCGTGTGCTGTGACTGCAAATGAAATGGCCCCGCACAATGCGTTTTGAATGTTCCTCACTTCCCCACCCACACACCCCCCCCCCCCCCCCCCCTAACGGCCATTACACCCACCTCACCTAGGGTTAATTCAGAAAACAGTGGGGCCAATTGGCTATTTGGTGGCAATGATGTGACATAGCGGCCATTCATTCTCCCCCCAGAACAGGCCGTAATCTGCATTTGTCGAAATTTCCACAAGCAACAAGCTATAAAAGAGAAATTGTACTCGACGCAGAGAAGGTTATGAAAGAGAGATGGCGAGCATGAAACACCGTATGAGGTCAAATATTATTGTCCATCAAAGAAATATTGTATTGCCAATTGTTCTAATGTGTTTGCAGAATGGAGGGTTGTCTTGGACTTCATTTTCAAGCAGTCAGGAATGCACCAGCTGGTCACGGTTTGACTTTATAAATAGCTTTACATCCACTGTATGAATTCCCCGTGTGTTTGTACGGCCATATACTGTGGTGTGACCATGTATACTTCTGAGTTCAATTATCCCCTTTCATACTAGGTCATGTTAAAGTCTGTTTAAAGCAATACAAATATGTAAATGACCAACAGGGTACCCCGTGCACAGCCTATACCTTCTCAGGTGCATACCATGACAAATAAATCAATAACCTGTGGCACACTGAAAATAACTTTAACGTATTTTATTGTGAGCGAACAACGCGTTGCGCCTGTAGCTTCCTCAACCTGGGGCGACTTAAGTTTTAAGTTGGCATGCTTAACAACAAGAGAAACAAAAACAGTGATGTTATTCGGAAAGGTTTGCACATGCTCTGGATTTACTGGACGTTTTGCATGCCATTAATTTAAATAAAAAGGAAGAAATAGTCAACAACAAATAATTAGATGGAATAATACTTTGGTTTAAGCAATGACAAAACCTCTTCTCTCAGTGCCAAATCACTGAGGGATAAAACCACTGAGTGATTCTTTGTTTAATATAGTTTGACTTAGTTATATCTTTCCCAAACAATAACACTTCATGCATTAATTATGTAACTGCATACGGCACATACACATCCTATCAAACAGCATTTCCCCCCAGGGATGTTCTGTCTTTGTTGCTAGAGCAAACACCAACTTAAGAGGATGTTCCTGCAGACAGCTCTGCGGCTGGATGGCAGCTTCACACTATGACCGCTCCTCATGAGATTTATATACTGTATGTGTGCTGGCCAGTGTTGATAATACTGAGCCATGTAGGTGAGGATCCATCACTGTCAAGGGGGCCCTCAATGGCTCTTGTAGATAGCAGGCTTTGGACTTTTTTTCAGGGAGGGTAAGAGCTACACGGGGCACACAATCTCTTATCCCTGAGAGCTTTTGATTAAGCATCATGTGGTATTAAAGGCTATCTCTCTGACGCTTGACATTTTCCTTTGTTTTGTTCCACCAGCCCTTTGAAAAGGCTGCAACATGCAACTTAAGCTTTGACTTCCATTGACTTAGATGTAATGCAAACATTATAATGATACTAAAACTTGCCATGAACCCAACATCCATTTTCATTATCTATACCGCTTATCCTGCATGCAGGGTCGCGGGGGGGCTGGAGCTGATCCCAACTGTCATTGGGCGGGAGGCGGGGTTACAACCACATGGCTGACATTTAGAGACAGACCAACATTCATGCTCACACCTACTGCACATTTAGAGTCACCAATTAACCTATGAGCATGTCTTTGGACTGTGGGTCCCCAGAGAGAGAGCCCCACACATGCACAGGGAGAACATGCAAACTCCACACAGAAAGGCTGAAAGGGGAATCAAACCAGGAACCGTGCAGCCCCCAAACCCAACATACGTATATGTCCCAAAGGATACCAGCAGTTCTCACACATATAAAACTAACAAATGGTGGAGACGAATAATCAAGAGTTAATGCTCTATTATTCTGACAGTATCTGTTTATTAGTAGACAGTGTTGTTGTTAGACCTGTGTGGGTTGGCATTCATAAACACTTTACTGTATATTTCAAATGTGTCTCCAGTTAACACTTGCTTTAATTAACCTTTCTGTGTATAGAAAGGTGCGTTGCATTTGACAGGCGCAATGGGGGAACTTCTCATTTTCTCACCAGCATTTCTGAAAGTATAGTTGATTTTACTCAGGGATTGTAAATTAAATCAGATTGGGACATAAACTGGGAAACTATCTGAAAGGTGGCAGCTGGTGCATTATTCTCCGTGGGGGCTCTACAGCTCACAGATGGACCAATATGTGCATTGTTAGCTTGTTAGCTTGATGCTAACACATGATGGAGATTGTGATGAACACGCGAACAGATTTAGCACTGAGTTTGTGGTGAATTTCACTCTCAAGACACAATCTATTTTCATAAGAATAGAAGTAAAAAAGATGCTAGATAAGTTTTCCTCTTCTGTAACTCCACAGGTTTGTTATTTGTCATAAGTCAATTGCCTTTGGGCTGAATTAAATTAGCATAAATGATCAGCAAAGTCACTCATTACTCTATGGAAGTGAAAGAAGGACGATGCTTAAGTTAGGGCTTTGAAAATGCACATTTTTCTTATCTAAAAGATGCAGTTGCTACTCTGGTTCCATCGACATTTTTGATTGAGTTTGAAGATTAATATTGTGTCCTTATTGTGTAAGAAAAGGACGGCTGAGCTTCTAGCCCATTTAAAAATGAAACCTCATTTAAAGCTGCATAAGAGACATTTTGGTTATCAGAACAACTCTAATGATATCACTAAGTTAAGGAAATGAGTAGAACTTATTCCTGTATTTAAACAAAAGGTGCCCTCTGTTGTTTGTGAATGCATACCCCAGTGCATTGTGGTTTAATTGGATGTGACCAGGCCCTGCTACAGAGAGCAGACGCTTCATTAAGACGTGACAGTGAAGTCTGTAAAGTAGCTACCTCCCATGCACAGGGCAGGAAGCACACAGCAGAAAAAGCCACTACAGAGACTTGACACATAAGAGCCGATGGTAGAAATTCAAAATGAAACCTCGGGATGTGATCCAAGTAAGGGTTAAACCAAGGCGAGGTCTCACTCTTCTCTACCATCTTCTTATCTGAGTGGGTTGTAAGTCCTGGAATTAAATCAATCCAATTATCCTTTAAGCAAAAGGGAAATTCTAATCACTTAAAATAACAATTCTGACTCATCAGCTTTTTTCCCATGGTGCACTTCTTTCCCGATTAAGCCAGTGAGCTCTGAGATGATAATATTCCCGTTAATAAAGCATGAGTGGACGCCCAGTGGTTTGAGAAGAATGACATTAATGTAATGGTCCCCATAAGCCAAGGCCCACAGTATTCAATAACAATGTAACCCCAGTCGGGCATTTAGAGAACTTTTTGGATGGGGCACCTGAGAAGTCTGAGTCCCTCCAGACCCCGTTCAGAATCATTACACTAATGATGATCAGGGCTGGCTTTACCCTCTAGGAGAGGGGAGAGGGACGGAGCAAGAAGACAAAGCCTTAATCAACAGAGCTTGTGTCACTGAAACATTATATCGTCCCGTCATTATAGACTGCAAACTTCTTTTATTAGAGGCAAGCATTATGAGTTCACAGCCATGAGAAACTAGATGATGATGTGTACCCGTAAGCAAACAAATTATAAAAAACAACAACTATTGTTCAAGCTCTGTTTGAGTAAAGTATACGACTATCAATCTAGTAGATGATACACTTTAGCACCAACACGTCCTCCCCCACCCTTCCTTGAGTGTGCCGATAGCAGGAGTGTGCCTATGTTCCCACATTTCTATGTTCCCACAGCCCTATGTTCCCACATTTCCTTTTTCATAAATTTGTGTGCTGCTGCATACAAATTGCTGCTGATCGAAATAAAATGACTCATTCATTCATTCATTTACTATAAAGTGCTTCCAAAAAATCTTGTGGGCGGACAGGGCTTAAATTGAAGGGAAACGTAGGAACACAAGAACTAATTTTGAAAATGTCCAAGAAATGTGGGAACATAGGGTTTCATTTTGAGAAAAATCTTAGAAATGTGTCCTGCATTGTTGTGTTAGCATGCTAATGTTAGCGCTCTTTAGTTAGCTCGTAGCTTCATGTTGCACATAAATTGACACAGAATGATCTAAAGACACTTCCATGACATCCAAATAAGCAGTGAGTATATTCTTCTTCTTCTTCTCTCTAGTCCAGCTTTTATACACAAGGCCGTCCTGTCCATGTTAACACGGCACTGACAACAATACAGCTAGCGGGACTCGAGCTTCTCACTCATTGCAGACCGCCATGACTCAGAGAGACATAGGATATATGGACTTGATTTCTGCTGTATTTGTGTGTAAAACGTCACATTCTTCCTTTAACCAGACTTAAATATTAATGCATGTTGGGTTAACATCACAGTGTATTGATCGTAACCTCTCAGATATACAGTACTGCATGTTCTCACCATGTTTAATGAACCTGAGCCTGTGACAGCCATGGTGTACATTTTTCTGGAGCACCCTTGTCATCGAGCTTCAATGCTTATAGCCTGATATTGCCAACCTCCATGCAGCATTAGCAGCTCCATTTCCACTGGGGCCAGCCTCACTAAAAATGTTATGTGTCCCAGTAATGCAGGCCTCTCAGGATATAAAAAAAACCATTCACTGAATAGCCATCAAGAGGAGAGATGGAACAGCTGGACAATGATTAAAACGCTGACTATTCACAGGAAAGGACAGTGAATGCACCATCTCTTTTTACACGGGGCCAGACACGATGTCTTTGTAAGTGTAGTGTCCTGAGACAGTAATGTCCTACCGCAGGAGCTCTCGGCGGGAAGGTCGTCACGTCGGATCAAACAGAACACATTGACATCTTCCGATGCACACGTTTCTGCACGCCTCATTCATCTCTGCCCCCTACATGACTGAGCAACTCGTTAATCCAACGACCTTTTCATTCTGTGTGAATGCATAAGATAACACCTTAACCATCACAGTTAGCCTTGGACTATTCTCATTTTTCAAAGCCTTTGCAGGTCGATTCAGATGGGATCTTTCAACATAAGCACAACACATGTCTTCAGATTGATTTTAGCGACATTCTGACACAAGTTTTTCTCATAACATCTGCTAATACAGAGTGCCCCTTCTATACTAGTGCGATTAAAAAACACACAAGCTTTTATCATCAATAAAAAAACCTGAATTAGCTACCAATCCTGCATGGATGATGCTATAACTATCATATGGTCCGTCTCAATACGCTGAAATAATCGTAACCTCCAAACTAGCTGAGCACTTGCTAAGCACGCTAATGTGAGTGACCTCTTCTGACCTCTCCGGATCTGTCTGTAGTAGCCAAGAGGCAACCTTCGATGGTGAAAAGTAAAGCCTTTGTGGAAGTGCAAAAAAAAACTGCAGTTCCACGAGTGTCCACTTGAGGCTGTTTGAAAAATCCCAAGGAATCCCCACATTGAGAATGTCAAATTTTACAGCACAAATGTTCACAGCCTGGTACAAAAAAATGTAAATGTATGATCCTGCCAATAGTGCATGTGGTTGAAAGTATGCAGGGTATGAATTAGTTCATAACTTATCTGTTTTTTTTTCACTCGGAGGCTAGGCTTAAGAGTACCTTACACATTTACATCATTAGGTGCTAACAGGTGGACGTGTTGCAGCTGTTTGCCAGGAGATTAAAGGGCCTCCCTCAGCTCCACCTTTCTTTGCCTGTTACTTGTTTGATTGAAAGTTAAGCTGAGATAATATTTCTAATATGGTGACTTTATAAAACCCGAAGCCAATGGGTGATGTCACCGAGACTACGTTCATGTTTTATACAGACTATCTTCAGCGGTAGCCAAAGACTGTCGGCAGGATCATACTTGATTATGATTATGTTTTTTAGAAAATATACGTAGCTGTAAAATATGCGATGTGAAAACAGTTACGGCTGACTTTTTGCCTTCTCTGACTAATGCTACAGACCTTTTGCGAGCAGCACATTTTTCTTTTGCATCATTTTATAAAAGTAGCTGCTTCAGGCTGCCATAATATTATTTCTAATAAAACAGCTTTGGAGGCGACTCTAAAATAGAAGATTTTAGGCTGTATCAAAGGCATTCCCAATACCACAACTGGTAGTGGCATCAGATCATCTATATCCCTTTCCTCCCAGTATGACTGCTTACCGACCTGATGCCTTAGATATGTCCTGGTTATAACCCTGTACCCATAATAAACATTTAAACCAATAGGGACAAGTATCTCAGTGATTGAGCTCCACATAAACACTCAAATCAAATCCAATAACTGCTCATGATTGCTACACGGCAAACAGCGATTGATTTACCCATTGGAGCTGCATCTGATTAGCATTAAGTCAGAATGATATCACACCACTGAAGCTGAAAACATGTAAATGAAGAACTATCTCTCTAATACACTTGCCTTTCTAAGTGGCCGTGGTCATTTATTTGGCTGTCCATATGTAACGGTGTGAAAAAGACGGGCATCCATCTCATTAAGCCTGTTCCTTTTTCTGCCAATCTTTTCGGATCCTTGGTGGCAATTTATTACACGGCATGGCGCTGGGATATAATTATAGTCTATTGTCTGATATTTCTACTGCATTACATGCTCCTGCAACGGTCCAGGAGCCGTGCTGAGTCCGTGAGAAAACCATTCCCCTGGATCAATATTTATGATTGTATTATTTGTCAGCATCTGCAGACCCTTACACAAACTGTTTTGATGGTTGCAGGTCAGAGGAATAAAGAGAGAGAGGGAGGGTACGGGGGAGTAAAGCGAGGTGTTTGCTGCTGCTAAGATGAAAACGAGGTGCAAATTCTCAGTGGTAGTGGTAGTTTAAACGAAGCTGTAGCTTGAACAGTCTGCTAAATTGAAAGAGAAATACTTGACATTCAGAGTTCAAGTCGATTTAACACTTTTTGTTTTTTGATGAAGGAGACGAAAGATCTTTGTATGAAATGAAATATTAAAAACGGGTTGAAGAACATCGATTTGCCGTCCGTCTAATCTGGACAATGAAATTAATCAACACATATCATCCCTTTAAAGGAATGTATTAAATGTAATCTTATTGAAACAGTAACGTGAGAAAGTCAAACAATCTGTCCAAAAAGGAACATTTAAATCAAAGAATTGAAACATCTCCTGTTTTGAAGTTAAACCGGCGCCCTCCTGGAGATGCTATAATCTTCCTCTTCTCGGCTGGATTAATCCAAATGAGTGAAATCCCAAAAAAAGTGATTCTAAACTAAATTTGTAAAAGCTGATTAATACCTGATTAAAGGGTCGTTTCCGTCTACTCTTAAGCTTATTTTAAAATGCTATGTGGGCCTTCCCTGCAACTGACTCAGTGACTGAATTACATTTTTTGACTTTTTCTGCCTTTATTTAGAGACAGGACAGTGGATAGAGTCAGAAATCAGAGAGAGAGAGAGAGAGAGAGAGAGAGAGAGAGAGAGAGAGGGGAATGGCATGTGAGTAAGTAGCCACAGGTTGGATTCGACCTGGGCCGCCTGCTTGGAGGACTTCAACCTCTGTACATGGTGCGCGCACTAACCACAAGGCTATCACCGCCCCCCAACATTATAACTTTGTATGAGTCCCCAGGCTGTCTTTGAAATCCCCTGCATTGTATCTTCTTATTATATCAGGTCTTATTTAATAGTTTAATATTCGGCATAATCGTCAATATTTAAAGAATTAAGCTCTAAAAAAATTTGGTCACATCCAGCCTGTTCCATGCCGGTATGTATCCCAGCTGGTTTTGTGCAGCGATATGGCCGTTTGCAATCCACAGTGAATGGGGGCGAGTTTTTCATCATGTCTGGTTTAGTGCAGTGGGTGATGGCGGCGGCTGCACTTGTGGTCATGACGGCACATGTCTTAGAGTTTTATACTGGTCGCACAGGGCGCAGCTCACTTCATAGATGAAAAAACTGGTTTTAAAATGATCTCCTCTACATCAAAGTTTAAGGTAATTCATTTTATTTTTAGATTTTTATGACAAAAATCCTGTGATTAATTAGTGACAGTCAGAATTACACGTTTCCTGTCTGAACAAAATGTATGAAAATATTTCTAAATGCCTAAATCACATGTTCTTATAGTGAGACGTTTTGGTTTTAAAATCCATGCCTCATGCTGCCCTGCTTCAGTTTTCAGAGGAAACCTCGGCTGTCGGGTGGGGGGGGGGGGGGTTGTGCATGCATGACGTGATCGCCATTTCATGTGATAGGATTTGTGTTGCATTGTTTAGTCACACATGGTGACATTTGAGAAGTAATATGCTCCTGCAGATGCTGCGCAGCTCATGGAGGACAGATAAAGATGATGGAGGACCTCTTCGATGGTTATCAGTCCAACACACACACACACACACACACACACACACACACTGACACACACTGACACACACTGCACAGAGCCACATCTGATTGCCAAGAGAGAAAACGCTCCACAGTCAGCCTGTCGAGCTGCTCCTATTGGTGGAACAATGTTCTTATTTTCTTCCGTTTTTTTAGGTCAGAAGACTCCAGGAGAAGAAAGACTTGACGCTTAAAAGTGAGGCGTGCGTTCCACTTTATAAGAACATAATGACATAATGCATTCAATTAATCCAGGATGTGCTTAACTGCACGCTGGGAATCGTAAGCACTTTTAAAATGGATCAAGTCGAGACAATAATGACACGAGTGAAAGCCTCAGACGACAGAATCATTTAAAGACGATCTTACCTGCTGAGGCTCTCGCGGTGTCGTCTGTTTGACCCGCCGGCTGGACGCCGTGGTGGTGGTGATCTCCATGATGGACGTGGACGTCTCCGAGCGGTTGGCCGTGGTGCTGGACTGCGGCGTGATAGAGGAGGGCGACTCCCCCACCAGCCGCACGCTGCCCTGGATCCTTATGTTGGGATCTCCCTCGGCGGCCATGTTGAACACCTTCAAGCCATTATAGTAGAGGCCCGAGAGCTGGCCCTGAAACGATCGACTCCGGTCCCGCTCCCAGCCCCCAATCTGTATAGTGGTTTGGCTGTTGAAGATTGTAAGCTGCCGCCCTGTGGGAAAACAACGTTACATATATACAAGAATGTTGAGCTGTGGACTCAGCCACTTCTACAAAAACAGGAAGAAAAAAAAAAAACAACAACGACAGAAAGACAGATTATTTGCCCAGTGGCTAATGAGACCAATAAATTACGGGTTGTGGAGGCAAACCCGGGTAATTTATTGCACTTATAATGATGAGATGCCTACAAAGAGAAACAAAAGAAACATGTGAAATAATAACACAGGGTTTAAAAAAAAAAAAAATCAAAGCAGCTTTGCTAAAAGGGCAAGCTAATGTAAAAGATTAATCAGTGATGTTATGTGTGAGCAGCAGATTAAAGATAACATACAAAAGGACGATTAGTTTGCAGGAAAATGGCCCGAGGAAAAATATGAGAGGCATTCGTCCAACAAAGCTAAGCATAAAGAGAAGTATAAGTTATGTACCGGTATGTATGTGTTTAATCTTATCGTGCACAGCAAGCATGGGGGGGTGAGGGTGGGGGGAAACAAACTTCAAAAACCGACTACAGGCTGTGAAATCTGCACTTTTACTCGCGTGCAATCTCACAAGAAGCAGGACACACTTCTGGATATTTTGGATTCTATTCATCCTTTTAGCAAAAGCAACCCGAGGCAAGTCAAAGTTAGGAAAGACATGGGGTCGGGGGAGACATGGAAAAAAAATAAATAAATAAAAGAAATAATAATAAGAACAACATTTCAGAACAGAACAGAACAGAACGCAGAAAGGAAATGAAAGAGACGGAAATGATAGGGCTCATTTCACATTTCAAGTGAAAGATATGAATTAGTTATTGAACTATAAAAAACAAAGCATGCACTCAGTTTGTTTTATATTACAGTTCCTTCATCTAAGGCCCTATACATATTTACAATGTCTGTTAAAGGGACTCAGAATTCTGATGCCAATTCTTTTTGCACTCTATTTATCACTGCTGGCACTTTTTAAATCACAACCAGTACTGTACTGTACTGAACATGTGTCACAAGTGTCTCAAACAACACTTGGCAAACTAGTCATGACTTTTTAAAAGTATCCTTTAGAAGTTTACAGCAACACAATTTATGAGGTTTTTTTTTTTTTTTTTTAAACAATGCTCATGTGACTTCAGTAAGAGGATTTAAATTCATATTTACAGTCCCTTTAACCTTTAGTTAACAATAAACACGTATTAAAACATCTCTCAAAGAAATACATTATTATGAAAAGTAAGACAAACTTAATCGAACTCTTCAAATCATTTGGTTTTTAAAGTTTAACTGAACATTTATTTTTTTTAATGTTTATTATCGACAGAAGAACTTCTACCACTTGGTTACGTTCAAATTATTTTATTTGAAATTTTAATCAGTGATTTTTTTACCTTTGTCGAGTAGCCATTCGTCAACTACTCGACCGAGTCGGTATGGGATTCGCTGTCTAGCAATCGCCAGGCGTTCGTTATCATTGTTGCCTTTAAAGTTTAAAGAGACATTTCATTGGTTACAATCTGTAAGATCAAAGGTTAAATCGTCATACTTAATGCTGGAGCTAAACAACGGCACAAGGTTTTTATATGTTTAAAAAGTTTGGTATATTTTAAAAACAATGTTTACTGAAACATTATCTGAACAAACTCCTTTTATTTTATTTTTAGCCAACAAATTAGTCCTATGTTATTGAAAAATAAGTAGCACGCTCATGTTTCATCTACATTAATAGAGCTACGTTATAAACCAACCCCCAATCCAATATTTAAACAGAAACATTACAAAAATCTGAACCCCACTTTTCCAGCCCATTTGATGGTTTAAAAGGATTTTATACTAGTTATATGCATTTATACAGAACAAAAACATCATTTAAATTAGTTATTAAATCAACCTTTTATGGTTTAAAGGATTTAACTTTAACTTATTAAACATGCCCACCCCATTTATACACAGCCTAATTAACAGGAAAACATCAGCTAAGTGCAAAACAACAGTTAACACAGTGTACATTCAGAGCATCTGGTCGGAGAAAAGTCAGAAAACAATGTCAAAGTAGATACATACACTGTCAGAGATTCAATCACAAGGCTTTGACAAAAGCTTTAGGAGGGTCAAAGTCAGAGCCGACCCTGACCCACTTGGTGCCCATAGGCAAGATTTTAGTGCCCTCCTCCCCAACAAAGAGCAGGTAACAAGCAGCAGGTAGTTATAAAATAACATTAAAGGGGACATATTATGAAAAATCCTCTTTCACAGTGTTTTTTAACATTTATTTGGGTAACCTGAGTGTCTACAGATCCATAAAATGTGAAATAAACCCATCCAGTCCTTTGTTTGTGGTCTGCATAAGTCTTACAACACAGAGAAAAATGCTCTGTTTCAGATGTGCTCTCCTTGTGATGTCACAGTTGATTCTGGTAAAAAAAAAAAAAAAAACCTCACCTCCCCTGGTATCTCCACCCCCAGCCTAGAACAAAACTTCTGAGCAGGTCCGCCATTTTTTTTTCTCGCTACAGAGGAGTGATGTCTACACGGAAAACTCAGGGGGGGGGGGTCATTACATTTAAAGAGACACACACCAAAACAGAGCGTTCTGAGAGAGCTGGTTTATACAGGGTCACAAACCTCCTCTGGTGCTTGATTCATGTTATATTTTGACCAAAGCACAGCACGGATGTTTCATTTAGACCACAGGGGGGCTGTTTGAAAAGGTGGAGAAGGGGGATAATATGTCCTCTTCTTTTCTTCCTCACCCATTTCGGGTACCGTGACGCCGCCTATGGACGGCCAGCGCCCCTTGAATTTGCCTGTACTACCGATGCCACGCGCCCGCCCTGGTAAAAGTGGCTGTTTGAATATTACACATTGATGACACTGGAGTGAATGGGGAAGTCGTTTTCCAACAGCATTTAAAGGAAAAGAACGAGGACAAAGAGGACTAGTATCAAAAAAACTCCACTTCATGATTGGAGGGCTACTTCGGCATTAATGAGGGCAAACTCTGCATCCCCCCCCTTTTGTCAAGGCCAATAACCTCTCCAGAACAAGAGACTTTCAGCAAAGTGCCACTGTCTCTGAGTGCTTTCCCCCTCGGTATTGTCTGCACAGATTGAATTCAGTCAGCTCTATTCTTCCGGCAGATTGACAATGTTTGTCCCATCAACTATATTAATTCACTTTCTGGCAGATAAAAAAGATCCGGTAGCTGGGAGAGTGATTCGGTGAAGAATAGCTCTGAAGGGAAGCGATCGCGGAGACATGAAGGGGAGATGGTAACCTTGTAAGAAATGCACAGTTGGTCCAATGAAAGGTCTTTGAGGTAAGAAGACGCATAAAAAGACGCTTTTTTCAATTGCATCAGCTTGAATTACTGTAGAGGATCAGCGACGGAGAATAAAGGCTTAAAGATCGTCTCGCTGCTCGTGGAGTTTGTCTGCGGCTGATTGTGCCAGGTTGGAGAACTAAAGAGGTTTAGAGGAACATTTCTACCTCAACATTGACGCAGGAAAAAACACAGGTAGACTATATTTCAAATCCAATCCAGATCTCTAATTATTATTTAGGGCGAACCATTTTTGGGAAAAAAAAGTCCAGTCATTCGAGGTGATGCTGCACATTCAGAGATGCCTACATGTCATTTTAGCACAAAGACTGTATAAAGAATGGACAGCGCAACACCTCGTCTGGAGTGAAGCCAAAAGATTAAAGGCTCCGTCTAGTGGCCGGCTGAAGTACAGGTCAATAAGCCCGCCTCCTCCATGTTAGCAGATGGGACATGGGGCAAACTATGAAATCAACATACACGTCAAAGACATGTTTCTTAAATTTGCTTAATGTTAGCTGTTAGCATGCTAATTTGTATTCAAGTCATCTTTCCCCTGTGAAGCACACATTGAATGAAGTGAAAACCAGCTCTGCTCTGTTACGGCCCGAACACGCGTCTGGTGGAATTTGGCCGTCAGAAGTGTCAGTGATGATATTCTGTAGACGGACAGAAAGCACTTGTTGGATATTTTGTTTTCATCGATTATTTCAAAAAGAATTCGTTTAGAAATAAGAATTAATTTATCCCTTTTGAATGTACAGTCCTGTCATAAACTATAATAAAAACTATAATGACTGAACAATGGATTGAATTAATGCAGCAGCTCAAAAAATCAGTGAACTTCCTCCAGGTAGGTGGATGCCGAGCACACCAGCCTCCAGTTGCTTTTGGCTTATGTAACGTCTGCCACACTGCCTGGTGTCGAACACACGCCGTATTTCCCTTATGCAAGGCCCCTGGAGGTCTGTACCACCTGATTCTTCTTCTGAGCATGATGCAAGAATGAGACACAAACAAATGAATAGACAAATAACACACACACTAACACACACACCCACACATTTCAGTTCTTCCTTATATTTTCAGCGTGTTAAATGAATGAATAATCCATTAATTGCTGCATTCAGGGGAGCGGTCCTGGGCTTCGTTCGGTCCTGTCACCTCCGTTTGTCAGTCACGGGGTGTAAGTTATGTCACCTCTGCGTTTCCTGCCGCCGTGAAACCTCATCTGAGGGGAGGTCGGCTTCAAACGGGGCTCAGGAGAACAGTTAGCCTACAGCTGTTTAAAGGACGAGGAGGACACGGGAGGTTAGACTGAAGAAGAGCAGCAGTCATTACAATGACAACTCCCCGAGTCATTTATTACATAGATATAAGAAATATAATATCACAATGTCATTTTGGAGATAGGTATATATATATTTACATTTTGCACTACATTATCAGATTATTAGCAACGTAAAGGTGATAATCTCTGTTGAAAGGGACCCTCTGCGATGTTTTGCATATGGCCCCGACAAGAATCGACTGAGCATCATGTTGTTGGAGCTCTTCATCGCTCGAACAAATATTGTGTTTAATTCACACTTAAAGACAAAAGGTCAAACACACAGATGTACAAATGTGTTGTCACATTCGGCTGTGGTTCAGTTTGCAGAGAAGGACGTCTCTCAACCAGAAGGTTAAAGGTTAAACCTCCAGTTCTCGAGCCACATGTCGGATGTGTCCTTAGGGAGGACACTTAACCCCAAGTTGCCCTGAATGCTCCGGATTAGTTATTACTGATGGACACTTTACATAGCAGCCTCTGCCATCAGTGTGTGAATGTGTAGGTGATGCTTTGAGTGCTTTGAGTAGTCAGAAAACTAGAAAAGAAATATACAAGCTCAAGTCCATGCACATTAATTAAACTACCAGCATTCAGTATCAAAAAGAAATGAAATAAATGAAAGGTCTATTCTTATTTTCTTTTTAATGACAGCCTTCATTTTGTTATGTCATAACAAAAACAAAAGCTGGAAGTAAAAGTAGACACAGGCAGGCAGACACACACACACACAGTACACACACTCTCATGCTCACACACACCTCCCCACTGTGCCAAAATCCTCTACATTTGTGCAAAAACACGTTCCATTTTCAAAGACAGTTACACTATCTGTTTGTCTGTGCCCCCCTGGTGGGACGCTGAGTCTATCTTTATACCGAGGTTAATTAAGTGTGGATATAATCAAGGTCTGATCGTGTATTGATCCCCACTGTGGGACTCCCGAGTGTTAAACAATGCTGTCCCCTGGGCTTTTGATGCAGCAGCAGGACCCATTCATCGAGCCTGCAGAGCCGAGCCAGTGACTGCTGCTGAGCGGTGATTTGGTTTGGTTTCCGGGACAGCCCTGCTTATCTCCTCCGCCAGACAGCCGCGATTCAGCCGAGCTGTCCCAACTGACCCGCTCTGCCCTCGCTCACTTGTTTCCTTTTTTTGTTAATAAAGTGGTCCGATAAGGTGGGAGCTTTATCTCATTACAAGCCCTGAGACACTCGGCACATTAGACAAACAAATATGCAAATGCTTCCTCTGTTCATGCAGCCGGAGGGGAATTAAAAAGTAGGCAACCTGCACAAATCTCACTATTATTTTCATTATTCTGCTCCCTTTTATTTTTTTTTGTTCAACTCTGGCTGTGCAGGCCATTGCACCATTTTTTAAGCATGCTCAGTGATGACTGCTTGCACAATAGGCTGAATAGGATCATGGATAGAACAGACAGCAGATACAGGATGGAGCTTTGACGGATAAAGCTAACCCTCTTCCCCTTGTATCCCACAAATCAGACTCTACACAGCAAGGTGGGAAAACAGGACGGGGTGAGATCAACGGAGGGGGCAGGGGTGGACGGAGGGGGGTAGGAAGGACAAGAAAAGAGGAAACTGTGAGCAGAGGGGAGTGCAGGAGGAGACAGAGAGCTTTGTAAGTGCACCACGCTCTGATAACAGCTGAAGAATAAGGCCAGGGACTTTCTCCATTATCTTTGCGAGCTGTGAGTGTTCATTGGGTGCTTGTATAGGATACTGCACTGTACCCTGAGGGCCCGGCAGCACCATTGTGATGGTATTACTTCCATGGCCAAGACTTGGGAGAAGGCACTGAATTTTTCTTTTTCTTGCTGCCGAGGCTTTTGTGTGCATCTCAGACGGAAAGCAAGAATAGAGGATGACAAATAGAAGCTAGTTATGTGTCTGCATGTGCGTTTTGCTTTTTTTTAGATTCTAATAATTGTGCTAAAGACTTTTAATGACTCACAAGTATGCAGTGCGAGACTTTTAATGAGATTACCAGGGCAGCAATATCGGCCCTGGTGAAGCAATTATTTCCTTGCTTTGAGAATGATCGCACCCCTCCCTCCCGTATAATCTCCTACTCTCTGTCTTTCTCACTCGGCAGCCATCATTTTTTATCTTTGCTGTCTGCTCTTATTATAATCACTGTTGATCTGTGAGTGGCCTACAAGGGGCTGAGGGCTGCTATTACGAGTGCGTTAGAGGCATACATGGATACTAATCAAACTACAGGCTAGCTGAGAGAATGATGGCTTTTTGTGCTGGGGGGTGAGGGGAGAAGCCGTGCAGTAATTGTGATTGGATGTAATTAGTCTGTAATGGGTCTAATAAGGTAGCTGGACTTGGCTTTGTCACTGACGTTTGATTGGTGGGGATGAGGTCGGATGAGCATCTATTACTCAGCATTTATGATGAGAGGAAGAAATACAGTCCGACGTAAGAATACGTAGATTTTAAAAGTACAATTTAACACAAACAATAAGTAAAGTTCAGAGATTTTTGTCTCCGATATATCAACACTTGATTCATTAAAATGATCTTGAGCCATACTCTGCAGTAGAGATGAAACTAAACAAGTATACTGTTTAATGTGCTGATTATCTTCATGAGTAGTGATTGATATTTTAAAATCACATCACAACAGGACCATGGTTAGATTGAAAACATCATCGATATTTCGCTACTTTTTGATTATGCATGTTTAAAATACACAATGTATATATATATTTTTTATCTTCATTGGAGGGACAGGACAGTGGGCATAGCCAGAATCCAGGGAGAGAAAGAACGGGGAATGACATTCAGGAAAGGAGCCACAGGTAGGACCCGAACCTGGGCAGCCCGCCCGGAGGACCACAGCCTCCTCACACGGGGCACCACTCCGCCATCAGCACCCCAAAATACATGATATTATACCGCACGATAAAATCTTCATCAAGAATGTGATCGCAAACTATCAAACCTTTAAAAAGCCAACATATCTTCTGTGGTATTTTTAACTCAAAGCTGCCGTGGTGAAAGAAAAAGAGAGCAGCGGTGGTCTGTGGAAATTCATCGGGTTGGTTCAACTGGATAATGAGCCATAATCTAGGTTGATTATTCTAAAATGAGTCTGTACCCTATTTTTGGAGATGATTTAAGACTAGGGGTGTGAATGTCCCGATTGTGTGAATGTCTCCTCTCATAATTTCTCTTGGATTGTCAATATGAAGGTATTGTTATAGCCACTTGCACTAAATCTTACAGTTCTGGATTGCCTCCGTTCTAAAATTGATTTCGAACTCAGTGAAATGTGCAGTTTAGATGTTGTGCAGGAGTTTGCTTGCAATATTTGGAAAATCCAAAAAGAAAAAATACCTAGGTTTTGTATTTTTGTTGCTATGGTATCGAAACAGGTACCAGTATTGTTAAGATTTTTTTCTACTTTTGTATCAGAATTTAAATTCTGGTGTCGTGACAACCTAACCTGAGGTGATCAAATCAAAATCGTTTTTTTTTATTTTCTGTCATAAACGACAAGATAACCGTCAGAGCTGTACATTTAATAAGCTTGAAACAGCCTTTTTATCTCTTTGTGCTTGAAAAATCACTGAAATAATTCATAGATTATCAACATGTGGACAATTTTATCAATCTTACTCTTTGTTGCATCTTTGTGTATGAAAATAATATGACTCCACCAACTTGATCCATGTCATGAGCAGCACAGCTGTATGTATCAGAAGCGTCTGGGGAGGGGGAGGGGGGTTTGTTATTTGGAGATTGAGATCGTAGCATCCAGGCATTTAACCCTGCTGTGCATTCTGCCATGTCCACAGCATGTCAAAAGCCATTAGCTTCCTCCATATCACCTGAGGCAAGCGGCGACGGTGGAGTCTCAGTCATAAAACCCTCTTTCATTTGGATGAATGCACTGGACAGAGCTAAAAAAGGTCACCAGACATTATGCAAAAGGAAAGAGACAGGTGGAATTTGTCTCCTGTTTGTCCTGTCTGGTTGTTATGCATGCTCACAATCTGTGGACACATGTTTCTAAATTCTGATATGAGGCCGCAGTAACGTAGACTTGTTCCTGCAGCAATTTAGCAGTTTTGAAGATTTAAGTGCATAATTTGAGTTGTTTAATAGGCCCACGCCTTTAACCCTCTGTCGCTTTTGTCAAAGCCTTGAAGCAGTTAAAAAGTGAACAATTTCAACAACACAAGCAGTGACATTTAAATTCATTTTGAAAGCCATCAAACTGCTAACATCTTGACATTCTACAGAAATATACCAGTGTTGCTGAGTTTTGTTTTCCTCAGTTACCACTTCACTGTACAAGCGAGAGCCAGCACGAGTATTGCAGTCACATAAAGTGGAACGTAGAGTTGTTTTTTTCAGTTCCTTAACATTCATTACACGAGGCAGTAATTAGCTAATTCATTCTCTACTGTCATGTAAGCCTTGTTTATGAATAGTGCTACACGAATAACAATGATTATTATTGGTTGTAGCGCTAATGACAAAGAAAATGAAAAGCACGATGAGTAATCGTGGCCGTTTGCTGTGAAAGTGATTAATATGAGAGTGCATCGTCATGCTTTAACCAGATGCTGATCATCTGGTGTTTAATTCAGGGTAAACAACTGATTCATTCAGGTGCTCATTTCATTTGACTGTGTCATTGCAGGTTGGTCTGCGCTGTCACTTTAATTCAATCAATCTACTGTATTGGCAGATGAATAAATATTGAACTGACACACAATTACATGGCACAATAAAAGTGGTAATTTGTCTGTAAATAGCGTATTGATTTGACTTCCATTGAACACACTGTGGGTGGATTATTAATGTATAAGGGAGGGTAATGCAGGTGGGCGTTGCCCTTTCTTACAGTTGATATTTTAGACTATGGAGGCTTTAAAGTGCAGCCTGTTTGCATAGACTGGAGTTCTTTAACGGCATTGATTAATGTAGAGCGATAAACATCGGAGAGGACGGGGGAAAAAAACTCCACAACACTGGTAATAATCTTAACAGCTGCTGGAAACAGAAACATAAAAAAAGCAATTAAAGCACATGCCAAGTCAACACAAAAACATCCTGACAGATAAGGCTTTAATAGTGGGCTTGATAATCTCGAGGTCATTTGATCGCTTTTATAAAGCAGCAGCAGATGTAATTAAAGAGTGCAGAGTGGGTGACTCACCTGTGGGGTAGCGCTCAATGACTGGCAGGTCATCCACCTGCAGAGTGGCATTACCCCCACTCCTCGTAAACTTCACTATATGGTACTTTCCGTCATTTACAAACTTTGACGTCTCCTCAATATTAATGTCGTCTGTTCCCACGTTAAAAACCACGGCAATGTTTCCTTTTTCCTGAAATGACAAGAACACAGAAAAAGAAACGGTTTTAATGACATTTAAAAAATACTGTTTGTGGGTCAGACTTCAATTCATTTGTAGTTTGATTTGTATCCCCCGGTTACGGCTGCAACCTTCCCAGTGTTACGGTCTAAGTGAGTGACAAACCCCCTGCACACAAGATGATGATTTTTCTTTGATATTTATGATCTTGGTCTAAGTCTTGACTTGGTCTTGATCCCTAAATGTCTTAGTCTTGGTCTTGTCTCGGTCTTGGAGCACTCTGGTCTCGGGCATGTCTTGGTCTTGGTTACTGTGGTCTTGACTTCAACATTAATACTGGGCATGATGCTTCTTATAAAAGTGAAAAAGTTCAATTATTTTTCCTGCAGTCCCTGAACAGTTCATCATGCATGCAATCTTTACATTCATTGTTCATCATATGTGTGAACAGATCGTTCTGGGACACATGTTGTTCACTTCTAGAATTCAGTTATTTCTTTTTTAATGGTGACTGTAAGAAGACATGTTGATCAAGAGAAAGAATAAAGGCCAGTGGAAACTCTTCAAAATATAACTGCAGAAAAGACTTAATGAAATAAGCCTAATTCAATTAGACAAACTCAGTTTGAAAACTCAGTTTGCATACAACATTTACTCTGCATTAGACTGAGTGCTCTCTCTGCTGGGCTCCACCTGCTTAATTAAGGAGCCGAACTGTACTGTCCTTTTGTTTCAGCCTGGAGTCTGTTTTAAACTTGTTAGTACATCACAATGAGAGAGGCAAGAGGGTTAGAGGTGACATCGAATAGATCTGAGCAAACAGTAATAAGCAAATTCTACAATTAATGTTACAATTTAAATAAGATTTCTAGCCACAATGTCTTTGCTTTTGGCTTTAGAATCACAACATTACTGTAAACCAAGAGGGATTTGTCAGTGTGAGGCTTTTCCTTTGTGCTGGTCCCGTGGTGTTTACATCCGTCACCCCCCAGAGTAACTTATATGACAACATAAGCTCTCCTTAAAGGATGCTCTGTATCACATGCACATCTGTATTTTGCAGTGTACAGGCTGAAATGATATTTCCTGGTGTTTATGTATTAAACTGCAGAACCTGCTGTGTTGACCATAACTCAGAATAACTGGATGGATTATAGCCTCGGATTGGCAGTCGCATGTAACATCGGTGCTATATTTGAACACTGAAGGTTCTGTGTTCTTCTGAAAAACGTCATAAAAAAACCCCTCTAATAGGTGTCTTGTGCGTTTTGTTGTTTATAGTTTTAATAACATCACTTAAATAAATTATATAGTCAATAGGTAAGAGTTTCCCCTCGAGCTTCAGAGTGCTGTGTGCCTGTTCTGTCCCTCTGTGCGACGCTGCCATCTGCTTCTTTAAAGTGCTATAAACAGTTTTTCACCTGCTACACACACACACAAACACACATGCACACGCACACACACAATCCTAAGTATTTCCCTCCTTCAAAATACTGTAGACACACTCTCGCCATCACCACAAAAACTCTGAAGTAGATTGAAATCTTGCTGTGAGGATATCATTGAATCTGAACAGTTTCCATGAGACTGAATCATTAAACTGCAGTCAACATTAAAATCATTGCACACACACACAGAGAGAGAGAGTAAAAAAATACAAGTAGTGAAACATAAGGAGGATGTCTCAAAGGGAGCTTGAACTGAGCTTAGCCTCCATCTCGTCACATCCACACATGATTGTGATCTACTCTAATAAGCTCTTATTACTCGACGTGATCGAAGTCCCTCAATCCTCCTGCTTAATCCAGCTCGGATGAGAGTGTGTGTTTGTGTGTGTGTGTTGTTGCAGCCTCTCTGCTTATGGGCTGCAGTGAAAGGAGCATCTGGTTGGAGGCTCAACCTGCTGTAGCAGCGCCGCACTCTGCATGTCATTATCCAGTCAGCACAGCCAATACTACACTACATCTCTCTCTCTCTTTGACTCCCCCACATGCACAAATTGACTCTTTTTAAGGCCACCACTACTACACACACACACACACAGAGAAACACAAACACACACACACACACAGCTTGGTCCCCTTAAAGTGCAGAATGAGTCGCGCATGGTCTCAAGAGCCAGAAGCTAAAGTGCAATTAAACCCATTTGTAATGTGTCACACCAAGTTACCAAAAACTAGGACAATTGTATGCTTTGTAATGTAATTTCAACAGATTATATAATCTGATGCATTAAAGCTACAGTACCAACACAATTAACTGACCCCCTCGCAGGCTTAAACACCAATCAACAGAAACTGGAAAGCAGATGCTACAGTGGCTATACAGTGCAGCCGGAGTCAAGTTTATTTTTAGAGCTGAACGGGCGGGAGGATGATCTGTAGAGGCTGCTGCTGTTGTTGTAGTAAAAACCTTGTGCAAGTTGTAGTCTGTCATTTTAAGAGATTTGCCCCCTCTTGAAAAACCTCTTCAGTGAAAGCCACCGAGACAGCAGCTCCGCAGCAGGACTAAACTGCACAGTGAGAGACGGCAGATAGCGCGAGCATCTGCCGTCATCAAGACCTCACAGCCAGGCAGACTCTCACCCCAATTCTCTATCTTTCAAGTGCTCCAATTTACAGTGAAATTTAACTGAAGAGTGTAGCATCTGTGAGTCCAAATGGGAACTTTCTTTCAAGGACTAGCACACACTAAACACATTAATTGAGAACTTTTTTAGTACTCTCAGGAAAAAAAAAAAGAGAGAGATAGAGACAAAAAAAGACGTTATAGTGGAGGGACCAACCCAATTAAAAATCCTGCTTTTAATAGCCTCCTTCAATTGACTTTTAATGTTCCCCATGGTCTCGTTAATAAATTTACTGCGTTTAGTCACAAACTGCCAACTCGAATTTCCATAGCATAAAGAAAAGGCCCGCCTCACAGGTCCTGAAAGAGATGAAGATGTAGATGAAAGTGGCCAAGTGACAAAGGACAAGAAACCCCCAAACCGTCAGATTGAGGGAGTCAGATATGAGATGAAAGATAAGAATCTAAATCTGCAGGAAAAAGTCACATTTCTGATATGCTCATGCTTCTCCCATATTAACGTGATTAACTTAGACTGGTGTTGCCTCTGCTTTCCGATACAAGGCTGGGATTTGCTTTGAACGCCCATGCTTACTTCACTAAATAATTATCAAACACATTTCAGCATTTCCTGAAATTTGGATCCACTTAGACAAGTAATTCTCGGTTAGATTACCACGGAGAGGAGCCTAATCCTGGAGCTCTAATAGGGTGCAGGCTTATGTCATAGAGTGATTGATAGCTGCTTACATAAACCCAGCCCATTACACCCTGTACAATTTTAGGGCTGCTCACTTGGTAAGTGCTGCTCCCCACAGGGCGCCCCCCCCCCCCCCCCCCCCCACTCGGGAACATACTGTATGGTGCACACACACACACACACCACACCGAAGAACTCAGCCCTGCCTGACACTCTGCACGCCGCCTTGATTAATTGCTCATCAAGCTGCAATAGAGTTTAATTAACTGATGAAGTTGATCCACCATTCTCCTCTAATCTGCTCTTTTTTTTTCATGCTTCTCATCCCTGCAGCTGGAGGGTGGAGTAGCTGCAGCAATACTCGGGGTGTCACTTTCTCGTTAAAACTCTCCATCTGCGCTCATTATACAGCCGTAGAGATTCTTCTTCTACAAGCTATAAAGCAGCAGAACAGTCTCTGCAGACCAAGTGGGTTTTTTTCCCCCTGTAATAATCAGAGTCACGTCTTTTATTTCTTCCAGTTAAGTCAACAAAAACATGCCAGAGCAATTTTTTTCTCCCTCAAATGAAGGCCTTACATATAGGCTGATACAAAAGTAATGCTGCTCAATCATCACGTAATGGGTCTCCATTCATGTGTGGTGGTGACCTGTCCTCTGATTGTATTTTACTGTTTTGGTTGGCTTTGGTCGTTTCAAGGTGGGCAGTGGGTGTGTTTCCCCCAAGGCAGTGATTGTGCGCAGATGAGTTTGGGAGAGGATACAATTCAACGACTGGACGACATTGAAACTGGCAAATTTGGCAAAACTGGACGTTGCGGCAAAGTAAGGCGAAACACCAAGCGAATAAAGCTCTTTTCAAAATGTGGGTGAACCTTGGGTTGGCTTTCGCCCGCTTTGGGCACTAAACGAGCGACTTGGGATGAAGAGCGACCTGAGTTGGCCTGCTTTCTCTTGGACAAGCAGGTGTTTAACACTGGTGATGGGTTGTTGGGGTACTTACTGTTAGATTGTTAGCAAAAAAATGTTAGCTAGCCCACTACATGTGACAATGATGTTTTTATTTGACACCAGCATGAGAGCATATACTGTATCCAGCGTCTTTTTCAGAGTGCTCTGAATTTTTTGCCTGTTCTCCTGACAACCAATCACTAGTTGTGGCAAACCTCGTCACCATGGTGACCAATATTATGGAGGAGACTCTTAAGGTCATCATAATAGTGATAGAAAAGCTCCCAGGATGTAAATTATCTTGATTTACGCTGGTGTAATTCTGGTTAATGCTTGTCTGGTCTGTTGGTGGTCACCCAACAAATTGTTCAAGTAGACCATTCTTCCTTTGCCAGTATTGTCACAATGTTGGCACTGGATTTTAGTTGAAGTGGTCTTATAAAGATCTGAAATTTGACCTCAAGAATCTTGGGGTACCCTGGTTTTTATTCTTAAAATTGTATTATCTGTTATCTGCCTAATCTACTGGAGGGTCAAACAAACCAAACACAAACCAGAAAACCACAGAGTAAAAATGATCCCTGAGTTTGGATGTTGGTCCTCTGCTGCCAGTTTTCCCCCGAGCCCACGTGAAGACGACATAAAAAAAAAAACAGAAGATGGAAGTGAGAATTGATATTTGAGATGGTGTCGTGCCTCCTCTCCGATCTCTGCAGAAATGAGCTGCGGTGTAGGCTGTCCTAATCGCTTGCTTGTTTATGAGTCATTCATGTTGACAACCATTGTGCACACGTCACACTCAATATCTCACCAGTTTCAACACGGCAGGACGGCAACACATCTCCCTCCAGTGCTCACATCTGCCAGGAGTATGCTTGGCAGGTGGGAGAGCACCTCTGTGATCACTACGGTGTTATGTATGTGTGTTACATGTATGTGTGTGTGTGTTGAGGGGATATTATGCTCCGACTGTAGAAGCTAAATGTCTTAATGCAGCCGGGGCGAGCAGACTGTACTGTTCACCTTATCTTTTAATTACCTCTGACAGTCCTCTGCTCTCTCTCTTTCTTTTCCGTTAATGAAATTACAGCATAATGGAATACTTAGAGATGTAAAATAGCTTAACTTCCTTGCAGTATATGGGGTCCATATACCGTGCATCATTCTGTTATTTATCTATGCACCCGCAATTACGGTTAAGCAAACATCAGTCCATGCAATCACACGGACGTAATTTTTAGAGTGCAGTAAATTCATAACAAACCTGCAGGCGGTATGAAAGCATCACTACCGTGGTGCAGAAAATGAAATTTCAGCCTCATAGAAGCCCCATATGATACATTAACTCCCTAATATCCCAAACAATCTAATGATGTTGTGGACTGTGACAGTATATTGTCTCTGTAGGTTTAAAACCAGTGGGCCCTGTGTATACCCAATATCATTTTAAACTTTGTTCTATAGTAGTAAAAAAATATATGAGCTCAAACTTCATGCATTGGACATAAAAAGAAAGTTTTTCCATGATGTGTGGGGAGCACCTGCTGTAACTCATACATACATTTTCTCTACCTTTACCGTGCATGCAACAACATTACCGAACGTCATCCTCAACAATCGTACACTGTGAAAACACAAAACGATATATCCTCTGATTTTTCTGCAAAAAAAGAAAAACAGCTCAAATAAAGGCTTCAAGATCTTTCCAAATATCTAAATAAATTTAGAAAAATTGCAACAGACAGAATGTTAATCGTTGCCATGGAAACACCAGATGTTACGTCAAAGATCGATAAGGAAGCGGGAGCTGCTGCTGAAAGCTGCCGTTCTGTTGCTGTATGTGCTGCTGTGATAACAATGTCATTTCAATTATACTCGGATACATTAGCTCGTCTGTAAACATGTTCTCTTCCGCAGGTCGGATTCACCCGTTCATCTTCACTATGTCAACTCAGAGGAGTAGCAGAGGGAACTCCCAGGATTCCCCGCCAGCCTCGGTGTCACCTTTTGTTATTGTAGTATTGATTGAGAGCCCCCTGGTGGCGGAATCTACACACTGCATCTTGATTAACACTATTATGTTAAAGCCTCAGTGAAGTCTCCCACAAATTTCAGAAGGTTAATAACTCATTCATACGTTCTCCATGTATTCCAGCCTGCATACAGCGTGCTTCTCCATACGGTTTCTTATCACTGTCTTGACTTGTAGATACTAATCTTCTGATGAACATATGACTAACACACTGTCAAATCTTGGCACACATAATGTATGAAGATCTCTGCACGGCATGACGGCATTCAACATAGTTCTCAGCTTTTTACTCTTTTTGATGCGCTGAGGAGCAAAGCAGCCTCAAAAAGAGTCGCCATGACATCACTGGGCTGCAAATAGAATTGATTTTGCAAATGCATGGAACATGCTGTACCACCCAACATTCTGTATTAAACTGGCTTCATCATCCATTGAATCATTTGCAAAAGGTTGCCAATATATTTGACCTCTCTGCTTAAGCAGTACTCAGGGTGTTAATTTCCTCTTCCTCTTCAGAGTGAATCATCTTTGCAGTACTCTGCTCTCTGGTCCAGTGTCAGACTCAGAACCAAACTGGAGACATAACATTACTAAGGCGCGAAAATGATGTACCAATTACCTGCATATTTTTGTGTATAATTATCGGGTATACAAGATTACTGAGTACAAGACGAAGCGTTAATGTACAAGGAACGCCTGCATGTGTTGCTGTCAACTTGTGCAAAACACAGAAAATATACCATCCTGTGTAGCACCACAAGAGATGAGAAGAGTAGGAGCCCTGTTTAACCTGAATTCAAATACATAGTCGATATTTACAGCTGGTACTCCCACTGAAAACATGGAGGTGGTAGAAAATACTGGAGCTTTTGCTTCCTGTCTTATAAGCAACTGTGAGGTAATTCACTAAAAATATCAGATAAAGCTGTTAAAAAAAACCAATGTCTGGAGATTCTGAGCTACACGTTGGTCAACCTTTAAAAAGACGCCCTAAAGAATGGAACAAAGTTGTCCTCCAAAGACTTCCCCCCCCTCTCCCCTCCGCCTTCCCATCCCGTACGCCCCGGAGCTTTTCCACTGTGTTGAGGTATAAGTGTGTTTGCTGGGAGCTCGGCTTATTTCGAAAATCAAGTCCGCAGGCTAAAGTGCCTAATTATCTGTGAAGTTGGCTTGAAATTGTTTCCATTGCTAGGAGACTCTATCAAGTGGCTTTCTCTAGGAGAGCTTCATCAAATACCTCGAGTTAATAAATCATCAAGCCAGCCGCAGCAGCTGTTTGAAGGAGGGCGCAAAGAGAATAACTAGCAGACAGACGGCTATTGTGTCATTTGGGATGTAATATGAAAACGTTAATTTATGCTTGGATGTAATACAGAGGCACCTTCTTTGTGAGATGTAACACATGCACTAAGTGCTTTTTTCCACTGGAGGAATTATACTGCAATAAAACCCTGATTCTCCGCTCATTAGAGGCTGAAGAGCGCCGCAGTTCAGAAGTTTACATCCAGCTGGAAGTGACAGCAGCGTCCGTAATGGGAGCTGGCCAGTGGCACTTTTTAAAAAGGCACAGCTTGTCTCCTCCTGAAATGACATTTTCTGTCTGACTCTACTCCGTCTTATGCGCCGTCTTTGGCCCGGCCTGTGACACTTTCCATCAAGGGAGGTCAACAGATATCTGAAATGTTGTTCTCGCTCTCTCTCAAAGAAATCAATTCAGGTTTCAGGTGATTCTCCTGTTTGTCCACTTGTGACAGCTGGCAGCGGAGTCGAGGTGAGTCGACCTTCATCTCTGTCCTCTCTCCCCCACCCCCCCTGAGCATTGTCATCGTCTAGCTCTCCTCAAATGTATGATTCACCTCTCACAGCTTTCTCGCCGAATAAGATGAAATAAAATAACGTGTCTGATTGGGGAAATTGGGGTTGGAGTGATCGCCTTAGTAGGAAATAAAACAAAAACTGTGAGCTCAGTAGGAGTTGGGAACAAACGCCTGAAGACAGAGAACAGATGCTACAACTGACCCTTAGTCCTTCCACACACTCAACATGATGAGAATTCAAATCATGCCAACTTTCTTCTTGCGTCCAATCAGATGATGTCCAGAGGCGCCGCTTGTCAACTGCTTTGCCCCCCAGGACAGCAGGGGGACAGCTGTACAATCCTATAGCACTCCCTCTTGTTGTACCGCTAAGCTCATGTGCATCATTTGTGAACGTTTTTTTTAGTGAAAGACACCGAAGGAAAATGAAGAGAGGTTGTCTGACCATGGAGTTAAAAAAAACCTTAGTGCTTAGTGCAGCAGATAATGATGATTAAATATAAAATCGTAAATGACCGAAAGCTGCTAGTTTAGCCTTAACTACGGGGGAGAGGCACTTCAATAACAAATGTTATGCTAGCATCACATCATGGCGATTGTTGAATGATGAAGTCAGAGTCGGTACACTGGCAGTCGACTTTTTAGCTTAGCTTACAGGCTGAGAGAACGTTAATAAGCTAGCAATGAAAGTATTCACACTTGATGAGCAGTCTAATTGGTCTTGGGCATTGTTGCAGAAATAAACATGGTTTCTGACATTTCCAGAGTTATGTTTACGGTGTCAGATTAATTTTAACATCGGAGGTGCTCCCTGTGGATTTTTAACTCAAAACTATTCTTGAACCACCACTGATGATGTCAAGTTGAGAGTATCAAACACAGACCTTTTTAAATCTTGCATTTTGAAATAAAAATTGAAATAATCTATTTAAGGGATGCATCGGTTGAACATCGGTATCGGCCGACATCATCCCCGTTAACAGACATCAGCACATCGGGAAACAATGTAGCATGCACCGCTGTCAGTATTCGGTGTGTATCTGTTGTGTCCTATCAATATAATGGCGTCAAGCTAGCAAGCTAACAGCTGATTCCAAATAGTTTTTCCTGGGCAGAAGAAGTCACTAATTGGACGAACTGATTTTCATCGTCAACTGTGGAAAAAAAATGTCAGCAGTTTGGGATTCTTACAACGTCTCTTGGAAAGATCGGCATCATGCTGTTTGGAGGACATGGTTAGGAGACATTTCAAGAGGAGGGACTAGTACCGGTAATAACTATTCAAATACATCAGGTCTCATTGTTCATTTGAAGAACAGGCACAAAGAATAATGAGGAAGTAATAAAATAATACTCCCGAGTTGGTAATCAGCTGAAATGTAATTTTAAATATTCATATCTGAGTATCTGTGCATCTCTAATCTAGATCAAGCAATGTGAAGTGTAATGCTGATATTCTGCAGTCCCAACATTAGATACAGTCACTTGTTTTATAGCCTGTCTTCAGCAAAAGGCTCCTATTGTGAAGGTTTCCACAGAGCCAGGCGTCTTAGAATAATGAGCTCGTCGTTTCTCATAAATATGCATTCCCCTCTTGTTCTTCAGAGATCTGTTCCACTCTGTTTTCTCACTGTACGAAAGCTCCCCTTGTAATTATGTGACAGGTTTAATAATCATGTAAAAGGTGTCGCGCACATCTCACCTGAGTTATGCAGAATCGCAATTTCAACACAGTTCAGCTAAATTATGTCACATTTCCATAATTATACCTCTGGGTTCCCAATTCATACTCGTGTTATTATTCGGCTGACTAATGTAAAAAAAATTAATTTATGACATAGAACGTGTCATCTTGACTCGAGAGAAGGATTTATCTGCGGGCTTGAGGTCATACATTTGTAAATATGAGCGTAACAGAGCCCAAAATGATGTAATCAATGACTGTTCTGTTGGAGAATAGATGTGACCATAAAGCCAGTGAAATACTCAAACCCTCAAAACACCGTCTTAAAGCTTCACTACTTTCTTTAATAGAGATATAAGGTACGCCAGGAACTACCAACCGTTGTACCAATGATGTCACTAATGTGTTTCTGAAGTGGTGTTTAGAAGCCCAACATGGCGGTCACCATATTGGAAATGCAAACCCAACCTAAGTTTCAATCAATCTAGAAACAGGCAAAGGACACCAACCTGTCAGTCATGCCCCTTATGCAAATTCATGAATAACTCTTAAGCTTAATATAATCAAAATGGATGAGTCAAATATTATCCCCCCCCCATATAGTGTGAATAAAGAAATTAGCTTTTTATACCAACTTTGTTTTTTGAACCAGGCTGTGAACATCTTTATTTCTGTTTAACTTTTGGCCTCTTTCTCGCATGTCATCCTAACTCTCCCCTCCCTATTTCCTACTGTATCCACTGCCCTGTACCTTACAATAAAAGCAACAACAAAAGCCCCAAAATAAAATGTTAAAACAGCCATCTCACAATGGGACCTTATGGGGATTACTTGGCTTTTGCAGGAAGCCTCATGTGGACACTTGAGGAACTACTGTTTTTTCCATTGGCTCCATTTTTCACCACAAGAGGTTGACGCTTGTAACTAGCACAATGCAACAAGCAAAGCTTTACCTTTCCTCAAATCAAATGAGAAACAGTGAAATAAGATACCCCCAGTATGAAGTGAGAGGGTTGGTCCATGTGGTCGGTTGCTTAGCAACATAACAACATGTAGATTTAGTTCTGAAACATCTTCTAACACAGTGGATCACTGCTCATATATCTCATACTATAGGTTGGTTTTTAATCCAACACAGCACCATGCAGTTTAAGAATGAAAGCAAACAGAGTCGTTGTAAAAGCAAAGAATCTTGTGCTGAATAATAAAGCCAAACATGTTGATGGAAGCAGCTGAAGTGAAAAATAAAGCTTCAGGGAAATAATGATGGTTACGAGATATGATTCTCTTTATTTGCAAATAAGAACGTGTGAATCTGAAAATCAATTTCACCTCTGTGAACTCCGTCTTAAACAAAGAGGAGATCATATATATATAAACAATGTGCATTTAAAATCTGAGATGGGGTTATTATTGGAGAGCAGCTTCTCACTGAAGTGGAGACATTAAATGATATTTGGGTGGTTATTTATGACATCCTTTTTTACGAGATTGGGAATGAGTGCAACTTTGACTTCATGAAATATTCTCATTATGTTGAACCATAAAAAGGAATTTATATTCAGTCAATTCTCAATGAAAACTGCACGAGAGACGACACATTGATAGATAATAAGTTGGCGTTCAAATGGGAAAAAAGTACAGATGGATTTTATTCATTATGGGTCAACGCTTTCACACTCAGGGCCAACTCACACACCTCCAAAGGCCTCCTGCAGCAGCGTCACTGTAAAAGCCTTCTTTCTTTACACCTCGCTTTTATCAGATTCGTGCAGCTGGAGGTCTTTTAGTGTACAGAGATTTCAAGGCCTTGCATTGTCAGAATTGATTCAGTAAGCTCCGAATGAAAAGAAAAAAAAGTTTGCCTGAAATTATATTTGTACTGGTGTGTTGATCGATCCAGTAAACTATAGCAACTAATTTATTAACAGCTTTAACAGTGACAAATCATGAGCTGAATTACCTTCTGTGTGTATTTTATAGATTTGGACATTGAACAGTTTCCTTTAGAAACTCAAATTCATCGTGCAAATATGTCTAATTATGTATTCTATTCTGCTTTATTTATTTTCTGGCATCCTAACTCTGTGCAGGTCCTGGAATGGGTATACTTATTCCGACATAATTGGCATAACGGTTAAGGTCAAAGGGCCATCTTACGTCGGTAACATAACCAAAAAAAAAGTCTTACATCACTTGTGGAGGAGGGGGTTTAGATTTTCAAGCGGATAAAAATAAAATGCATACTTTTTGCTTGTAGAGGTGACGGTGAGAATGTAGGTGTGAAATAAAATGTGGTCATTGTTGCTTAAAATTAGAATGGACCACGTTTGGTTTGCTAACCTCCATGGACCCAAGAGAGCTTCCCCTTTATTGCCCCTTATGGGCGGCCTCGGGTATGTACCTAAAAGAAGTCAATGTGCTTTCCGAGCTTCCTGTGTTGTTCAGTGAAGAGGGAACATGAGAATGAAAAGAAGCGTCAGAGGTCGAGGAGGTTTGTGCAGGGCTCACCTCATCACAGCATAAGTGACATAAAAAAAAATACCTGAATAACCCCCACAATGCACCTGCTTTGAGTCATCCTCCTTACAACAAATATCACGTTTGCCAACACTCATTCAACACTTTCCTCATTCACTACATCTATAACTGACATGTATATTTTTGTATAGGAGGGTTTATTTTGTATTCAGGTTTCTGTAAAATGAAAATAACATGAAGTGATATCGAGACTGTGACCTGTTCTGCAGATCTATGTTCCGTCATGAGCTCTAAAAATAAATGTATCATGCTTCTGGATTTAGAGCAGTGGATGTAGTCCAACAAGCAGCCAGCGTTAATGAGTACATTATAGCTGCCTTATAGTTGGCAGAAGGAGCTTAAAACTCCTAAGTGAGACACCCAGAGTTCAAATTAATCTTGGAGCTTCTGTTTTTAGGATGGTAGATCAGAAAGAGACTGAAAAGTTGATGCTAGATTAAGACTTCAACTTTTTGTTGTAAATGATCATCAAACAGAATAAAGTCACCTATTGCTTGTCCACAGAGCGCCCCGGTCGCCTGATTTCAGCTTTATGTAACTTTGGCAGTAGGTCACATTTCTCTCGCAAGATGTCCAAAGGCTTTACAACACTAGTTCGCATACACAAGCCTTCAGCTAAAATCAGAGTCAGAATGAAGCCGAGCTGGCTATGACAAAACACTAGGTGTGTTTTGCAACATTATATTTGCACTCGGAGACCTTGGGTGGGCGCAGAATTTTGAATCAAGGTCAATACTGTTGAAAACTCGTTTTGTCCACATTTTCGCCTTTCATGATGTCAGCCTGTGAAACCTTTAGAGGAGCTCTGCATGATTTACAGCTCAAAAAACCTCCTTATTTATCTGATTCCGGCGTCAGTAAAAACCCTCATTTCAGCCTCTGCCTGAAACGGTTAATACAGCTGCTGTCTCTTTGAGGCCCCCTCCTCACGTGCCCACTTTCTTCTGATTGGCCAGCTCTCTGGAAACCTTCCTTGGGGCAGAACACTGCAGGGCTGCCAGGGGAGGGTCTGCTCTCCAGTGCTCGGAGAAGAGAGTTGCAAGACGTTTCAATGTCTTAAGTAGAGGTTTGAAGCCCTCTCTGGAAACTCTTGGTTTCATATCGGGGAACTATCGCTTGATTTGCAGAACAAGCTGTTTAGCGCCCTCTGCAGACTCATCCTGGGATTACTCCACCGTACGTTAACCACATGATCTGAAACTTTGCCCCTCGTTTAGTTTGGGAATCCAGCATTGTAACACTGTATATGTGAGTTTTAAAATGAGGATCAGCTTGAGGTCAACTTGAACTAAACTGTCTGTAGACCGTAATCTAAAGCTGCAACAAAGACAGGGATTAATACAGAGGTTACAGGTTATAGAGCTTGTTGCCATAGTAACTAGGAAAATGAAATGCAGCTATTTAGATCCATTTTCATAACCGTAGAAGTAAATCACAAGTAGAACATGTAAGAGTGTAATACTTCAGTGTGCTGCAGGTGGAGAAGGAAAATCCTCGGCTCAAACAATTTGCACTTTCTAATAAATTCACCTTTACCCAGAATGTATTTATTTATTTTTTTAGAGCAGAGGCAAATCTGTTGTCTCCAGCTGAAGGCACTTAAATTTGAGATTTACTGTCGAAAAAAAACAGCCAGACAAAACATGCTCCCATTAAGTAGCACACAGCTGTAGAGGCCAATTGTAACGTCTGGCCGGCTATCAGCAGGAATAAGAGGAAAACATTACCAAGCGGCAGATTGGGCCCAGAAATGTTTGCTGCCAATAGCTGTTATTTAACTGGGTGAAAGTGTTTTAGGGTGCATTTACCTTTAAGAGAACCTTAAAGTACTTGTTTCTAATACTTCCACAGACCTGGGGAACTGCCAGGCTTTTTAAACTGCCACCATCAATCAAGAGGCTTTAAAGGATGCAACTCGCAATTTCATGGATGCCTTTTTCAGCTTGAGCACTATTTCCTATCAGTCCTATGTACTATTGTGCCATTTTCCCTCTATCTTCCCCCTCCCTCGATTCTCTTTGATTCCAACGATAAAGACAAACGAGTCTCTCTGTGCCCTCTCACTTATTCATGTCCGCTGACTTCTCTTCTCGCCTTTAATATTAACACGGCTCAAACAGATTTCCTTATTCCCACACTGAAGCAGAAGTCATTTCTGAAGAGGGATGCGTTAAAAGATCTGGAACAAGAGGTGTTAAGTTATGACAAGGACTTTGCTTTACTTAAAACCTCAGCGGGATGAACCTCGTCCCAGATTTTTTTGCAGATAATGGAGAGCTATCGTTGCTTTCACAGTCTCTGAAAAAATGTGATTCCACGCTCTGTTATAGCGGCTCTCGGGCCCCATTTTTATTTTTGAACAATGCCCGGCAGATGGAAAGCTTTTTTGTTGGAGTGGGGCTCCGAGGAGAAAAACTAAAAAAGCAGGAGATGAAATTCTTGCATTTGTGATACAGAATCAAGCCTCTCTGTTTGCCCGCAGGCTGAGTATCCTTTACAGCCAACGGGTGAGATAAGAACTAATCATTTCAGCCCAATCAATCAGAAGCTTGAGCACTTGAATGGAAGCGGCGGGAATTGTTAATAAGAGAGGTAAAAAAAAAAAAGAGAATGTAAAAACGAACCAATTGTATAACAGAAAAAGTACCAAGAGTACAGATTCCAGACAAATAAATTCACATTGTTCGGACAACAACTGCCAACTGTGTCGACTATTTGGCCACACTAAAAAAAAAAATCATTATACAGCAGGAGACACGCAGAGCCTTGCTGTCCTACTTCACACTGGGAAAAAATATTGGAATTCGCCATGAACCAAAAAGGAGAACACATTCAAATTATCACGGGGGATAACCGTGAAAATGTGTGATTTCTGCAGCAAATTGGATATTTACTCACTTTTGTTTTCTGTCCTGTTTTTCTCAGACGGTCCTCTAATGCCTGTCTGCTTCGAGCCATATCTTTTCAAAACACAGGGGAGGCTGATACTTACACTGAGCACCCTGAAGAGATATGGGATCATTGTCTTTATCCGATGGGTCTGGCTGCTATTTTAGAGTGAAAGTGACCCGGTATCTCTGCGCTGATGGAGGCTTCGATACACTGCAGAGGACTGTCAGGCAATGATAACCTCCCGAGAACCAGAGGTATTAGGAAATATATTGGGTCTTAGTCTGTTTTGATGTGCTATTTTGCCGTCTTTCTTTACTGACATTTTTTTGTTGCTGAGGCTGTGGAGGCATATACAGCCAAGGGATGTTAAGACAGAATAGCTGCTATACGTATGGGATGAAGCCCGATTAGGTGTCCAGTATTCTCCCAATAAGGAAGACTGGAAAGGCATTAGCTTTAGCCACATGCTAAGGGGAATAAAAGGAATCTTTATTTATCGCCTTATAAGAATTGTGCTGGTGGCGCAGTGGTTAGTGTGCACGTCCCATGTATGGAGGTTGTAGTCCTCCAAGCGGGTGGCCCAGGTTCGAATCTCACCTGTGGCTCCATTCTCTTTCCTTGATTTCCGACTCTTTCCACTTTCCTATCTCTACAATTAAGGCACAAAAAGCCCGAAAATAAATCTTGTCTCCCTGCAAAGCCTGAGGGTTTGACCAATACCTGAAGAGTCGTAACTATAAGCTTGAAATGAAATGAAAACAGCCAAGATGTCACATGTGATTGTCTATTCTGAGATTTAAATATACACACATCTTTTATGTAATCACTGCAAAAGTTTAGCCAGTGCAAGATGCAAAGATAGATTCAACAGAACTACTTAAAAGGTGTCCATTTTTAAGGAATTGATAGACACCCTGCAGCCAATCACAATCAATTATTCACCCAGATCCTATAGTATAACAATGGCCTGCTGTGGTGGACCAATCACAGGCAGACAAAGAGCCTCACTGTTATTCTTGGTAAAGTCATCTGCTGGATTGGAGGTAATGTTTGACCAAAAATTTAGGCAAAGTAATCAGGATTGATTTCAGATTAGATTATAGTTATTTTTTTAAATATTTCTAATAATTAAAAACAAGTAAGTTTCACCTGGAATGCCTCCTTCTTAGTTTTCAGCCATCAGAACTTGCCTGTGCACGCTGCAGAGATTTAAAAATTCAGCCCTCTGCTCCGTCCTGTGGCAGGCTGACATTACGGTGTCGAAAGAAAATGCCTGTTAGGGCCACGGAGCAAGGTGACAAGTCTAGCCAGGAGCCGTCATTATAAGCCAACTGAATCAGTATTAAAACTGAATACATTTTCATAAAATGGCAGCAGCTGCACTTTTCTTTTACTTTCAGTTCCCAAAATGAACACTCATGCCTTTGCAAATCATCGGCCCATCATTTAAATCGATCTCAATCATCTAATCAACGCTGACACACTCAGACTGTATCTTAATTTCTTTCTCAAGATCCAAGGGAGCAAAAAAAAATGAAGAAGAAAATCCTCATCCTTTCCACTCAATTTCAGGATTTTGTCCAATTATTCTCACTTGTCATTTATTGTGAATGCAGTCAGGAACACCTGCACAGGGATAAATAGTGCGGGGTGAAAATCTGCCAATGGACGTGCTGACAGCCCCTCCCGAAGGTGATGACAAGTAGACACCAAGTGACAGATATTTGGATGTTTGTCATCGCCGCGGAGCTGAGCAGGCACTTTCATCCCAGTTCATTGTGTTTTTGATGCAGACTTTGTCCCGGCTCCTCTCCCTCTCCTCTCCTTTTGTTTTGTTTGGATTCTAGCATGCAGTACATGTTGGTTACAATCACAGTGAAGAGGCACAATCTGCACCTTTTTTTTCACTTTGTCTTTTCGTCCCTTAAATGATCTGTGAGCTATGATCGATTGTAGCTGCCATATAAAGTGTTAGCTTCTGGTGGCACTGAATGGCTAACCAGCTTCCCCCCCCCCCCCCCCCCGAGACGTGGTTGTTCAGGACGCCGCCTCATCCATCTTCCCGGGGTCCGTGTTGGCTATTTGATATTCATCAATTGATTATCGTTCGAGAGGCTGAACTCTGTAGTTGTGCAAGCGTGTAGCGATTGAACGGTTAACTGGAGGAGGTATCGGCACATTTTTAATTGTTGTACTATGAGGAAGCCAATTAAATTTGCTCTAATGAGAGGACATTGATTAAGGCAAGGCTTTCTTTTTTGGGGTTGCATCAACAGGACATTGATGCCAGTAAAAGTGGGTGATCTTCCGGGAGCAAGTCGTTTTCAATGTCACCTCGCCGGTGGCTTTGTTTGCACAGCGTGGCATTTTTTTCATTCTCTGACTGAGTTCCTCAGATTCCAACTCAAGTTTCAGACTGTCTCGGCTTATTCAGAGGATATTATCTCAAACCTGCCAGGGTCGTTTTGCACACTTCACCCTTCTTAATCTTTTTTTTTTTTTTCATCCCTGTACAGTTCCTTATACCTTCTCGTCTTGCTACAATTTTGCGGCCTGCTTCCTGGCCTGTGGTTGATTGTTTTCTGGGCTGCCGGTTATGGCAACATAAAGGAGCTGCTCCTGCTGCTGGTGAAATTAGAACAGGGCAGTCAGGTGTTACTACAGTACACGCTCCAACCTGTCAGACGCAGAGCCCAGCGCTCTTGATTTGGCCTCTCCAGAAGTACGGGGCCAGGATATGAAAGAAAGGTAATTTGCTCATACCATTTGCTCCCCCTCTCCTTCCTCCCACAGTTAACCCAATTTCTACATGTAGGGTGATTTATCCTACCTGTCCAGTGAACAGCCTAATGGACCTGCTAACACCTGAAACTTCACAGTACTTGTCAGACATGTTTTGCAATATCTACTAGCCGTATAGGCAAACTACTAAAACCTCTTTCCTTTTAAGAATAACTCACCTATAGATCAGAGAGTGTGATGAGAGCATGATTTGATGCAGTCAGTGGTGGTTCTAGACCACTTTTACTGAGGGGGCCAAACGGGGGCCAGTTGTTTTGTCAGAGGGGAACATTAAACCCAGGTCAAAAATAGACAAAGATGATCGCTTTAAAAAATATATAAATAAATATATTATGCCAAATAATAGCAGACATCATTAAATACCATGATTTATATTTGTTTCAGTAACAGAATTTAATACTAGATTGTGAGTCCGGTTGTTGAGTCAAATACTGTGTATGTGTTATTAGGGGGGGCTCTTCCTTTTGGGGGGGTGGCCACAGGGGGGGCCAAGCTCAGTGTTACAGGGGCACTGGCCCCTGTTGGCCCCTGCCTAGAACCGTCCATGGATGCAGTACATGTTGGTTCCTACTCGACTAGAAGTCGAAAGTTCAAATCAATAATCAACAAGTTCTAATTTTCTAAATGTAGATTTCGGAGGCGTCAAAATCATGGACGCTGGACACAAACTAACCATGGACCCCTACCTACAGAATGCAAATATTATACTCCCAGTACATGTGTTAACCCCCCAAGTAGAGTTTAGTTACACAATAGAACGGAGCAGCTCACAATCACACAGCACATATACCTTTTAAATTCTGTTATTTATTGTTTAATAACCCTATAACAGCTGTCTAAAAGAGGGAACGTCAACTTTCTTTTGTACATCCTGGTCCTTGCACAATCTTAAAGGTGAAACAGGCAAATTAAATATGGAACTCCCTTAAGGTATGACTCAAATGAGCAGTCTCTCAAAGATATTATTCCTTCCCTTTGGAGACAAAAAATAGTTTGTAGTTGCAGTTAGCACTCTCACTCTTACCTTTACTGAAAAAACATGAGAAGCAAGAAGAAAGCAAAAAATACTTATGTATTGTATATTCAAAAATTCTTATTCCAAGACTCCCATTCACCAGGGCCCTGAGTACATGATGGCCCCTGGACTCTTGTCCACTTTTCCCACTGCGGTGATCCTCCTCTGGTCGACCAGGTTTTGGATCAACTATTAGTGGGCAGCCAGAGTATACACATCTCCTTCGTTTAAGTGTGTGTTGGTGGTAATGATCATGTTTCTTTTCAACTGAGGGTCTCCAGTTGAAAAGAAGGGGCCTTTATAAGTACAGTTTTCGTCTCCATTTCATCATGAATATGTAAAGCGCAGCTACTCTTCTGGTAGAAACATGATCCGTAGGGGCCAAGGCGATGTGATGAAGACTTGTGTCAGGCCAAGTGAGCTGGAACTGATGGTGCACATAATTAATGGTCTGAAATAGACTGAGAATTAGTGCTGGGCTGGGATGTTAATTGACTATGATACTTGGGATGGTGCCTCACAGCCTGGGGCTCTTACTCTTTCCCCCCCTCCCTGCTTTTCTCCATCACTTTGCTTTCGATTTTCACTGTGTCCTATATTTCTTCCACTCCTCGCTTTGCTTTCTCCTGATTTTTTTTTTTTTTTACCTCCTACTCAATTCCCCTCTGCCTTTTTTTTTTTCAATCTCATTTTCCATGTTTCTTATCCTTTCCTTGTCAGTCTTGCTTTACCTTGAAGGTATCTGGGACTTCAAAAAAGAAAAGAAAAGAGAGTGGTAAAGACACATGATGCACATTTCTCATGTCGACGCAGCAGCCACCTACACAAAGTTTGCGAGCCGAGGTCGTCTCATACGGGACAGAGGAGTCTCTGTGATGATGCCAGAGTTGTTCCACTAATAGGACATCCATGCTAACATGCATGCAGACGCACACACACACACACACACAGTAGAAAATAGCTGCATGTTTACAAAGACAGCCTTACTGTGGCAATGTCTTCATATCACCTGTTTAGCATCCTCTTCCATTATGCATCAGCTCAAATAGATGACCTGTGCAACTCTGGAGCAGGAGTGTGGGGAAGAGAGTGTGTATTTTGATAAAAACATGCACACACAAACAAGGTCACATATAAGCCCAGAAACAGCATTTTCTTCAACCACAAGTTTCAATTTCCCCCCCCCCCCCCCCCTTCTTCACGGACACTTTTCTTTTCAAGCGCAGCATGACACATTACTATGACAGGTGAAGTTGTTTTTTTTGTCCACAGCAAGGCGAAAAAGAAAAACAAATAAACCCCCACTTTTTATTTGGGTCAGCTCATGTGTTGCCTTCACTTATCTTTTTTTCTCAGAAGCATAATATCATTTTCTAAACTCTCCAGCGATTTATCGAGAGTATAGCGCTATAAATAACAGCTCGAGAAATCGTTGCACAGCTAAAAGGAGCGTTCCAGAAATGTAGCGCTGCACTTTTATAACGGACTGGGATATTTAAAATAAAGAATGGTCAAAAGTGGAGCAACAAAAGGCTGATATATGCAGACTTCATTCCCAAGTAGAGTATTATGTGATCCATCAGTGACAAATTGCACCACCCCTTAAGAATAATGCACAATAATTTATTATATTTTAAGATGTTTTTGATGCAAATATTTTGAAAATCTGTCAAACTATTACTTCAAATTTCAGAGAACGACTTTTAAGCCGTTCTCGCAGCTTAATCATTTGACAAAAAAAAGAAGCTACTGACACTCCCCGATGTCTCCTATCGTCTTGAATCATCGTAGAAAAAAGAACGCCCTTAAACTAATGCTGTGTGAAGAAAACATTACTTTTGTGACAGAGGGGTCTTTGGAGCTTTTTAACATCTAGCACGGCTTAAAAATGCAGTAAAAAAAAAAGGATTGTACCTTGTGTTTTTATAGTCCTTTTACAGACTTATTTATGAGGTGTGGAATGAGGTCATCTCTTTTTTTTGTGTTTGTTTGATTTAAATCGGTGATAACAGAGCAATCACATCTGCCATTGCTTTACCACTCCTACAGTAAAGAGAACATACAGCCTGGCTGCAGGGGTTCAGTTGTGATAATACAAAATCAGAAAATGCCAAAGCTCCTCGACCATCATTAATCTCCCGCTCCAGCGCCTGAGAGACGGGGAGAAGAAGAAGAAGAAGAAGGAGCAGAGAGCGAACGAGGGTAGTGAATTAGAGAAGAGAGAAAAGGAGGAAGGCAGTTTAAAGACAGTCGGAGAGAAATGAAAAAACTTGATTACAGAGGAGGGAGAAGGTGGGAAAGTATAGAGTACGGTGGTCTTAGATGGGGGCTAAAGAGAAAAGGGGAATTCGAGGTATTTAAGGCCGACAGCAGGAGCTAGGTCTCATGGGAAGCAGGAGAAGTGAAGGTAGAAGGTCGGCCACATCACTCTATCACAGATTACATCGTGTCCAGATGTCTGCTTGTCCACACGCAGATAGCAATCACCGTCATCCCAATACCTCCCCCATCACAAGCCATTACTCTATCTCTCAACAACAGACGCCCGCTTCCCCGGCTAACACATGTTGCCTCGGCGATGATCCCAGGGACATCACACTGTCATGGAGGTCTCACCTGTCACTGCACATGAGCATTACCTCACATATTACTAAGTAGGGCTTTTTTTTTTTTTTTTTCTCCCAGAGCGAGCAGAGGCTGTCATAGATTTGTTGCGCTGAAGGACGGGCTGAGGTTGGAGTCCTGAGGTTGCGGGGCCGAGGCTCGCTGCCGTCTGTCAGGGTGTAAAGGCTGCTGGAGTTCCGAGACAGCGCAGCGTACAGAGGCATTTATCATCAGCGAAGGTAACTGGCTTCTCTGAGAGCAACTCAGGCGAAAAATGAACAGCTGCCATGTCTGCAGCTCACAAAGACGCAGCCATTCTTTTCCATTGCCTTCCTTCCAGACGCAGTTTCCAGCAACAGGAAACAAGTCAGACATATTGTCATTCAAAAATATAACAACTCACAAATCGCTATATTTGTCTGGCAGGAAATACAAACTAAATGGAGTTTTACCTTCGTGCACACACAAGAAACAAAAACATGTCTGGGAAAGTAAAGGTATGTTTCCTGCATGAGGACATTTCACAATCTTTATTCAGAAGTGACAGAGGAGCTGTAGCCTCTTATGAACCCTCATTCTCTCAAATGTTTGGGACATTGTGTTAAAGAATGTGATGATTTGCAAAACACTGAAACCCCATATTTGAAAGAATAAAGCACAAAAGCAACAAATCAAATGTGCTGACAACATGTTTAAAAATGTTGTGACAGTGGCACCTGGTGGAACATGTCACAGTAAACAAATGGATTTGAGCTTGTTTGGCGATTTTCTAGTCTTCTGACTTCTCAAAGTGCTTTTACACCGCAGGTCACACCTACACATTCACACACTGATGACAGAGGCTGCTTAGTGAGACCATCAGAAGTAACTAATCACATTCATACGCATTCACACGCCACTGAAGAAGCAGCAGGAGCAACTTTGGGTTAAGTGTCTTTCCAAGGACACATCGGACATGTTGCTGCAGGAGCTGGGGATCGAACCCTGACTATACGAACTGAGCCACAGCCGCCCAAACAAGGTTAACTGGATACAGGTTATAAATGTGATTGGGTATAAAAAGAGCATCACAGAGAGGCTGAGTCTTAAGGGGACAAACTGTGCTGCCAGACAGTGCAATGCAACAAAAACATTTTGGATTATTTTTTAAAATAAAATTGCAAAGAATCTGTGGATTTCATCGTCCACATTATATTATAACATCAAACGATTCAGAGAATCTGAAGAAGACTTTGTGTGCGAGTGAGCCAAGGCCAAAAAAGCAAAACTGCAGTCCTGATACCAGTCACCCATTGAAAATGTTTGGAGCATTATGAAGCGTGAAATAAGACAAAGGAGACCCTGAAGTGTTGAAATCAGCTGAAATCCGACATTAAGCAAGAAGGGTAAAAACATTCCACTTTCGAAAATTGCAGAACTTGGTCTCCTCAGTTCCTAAACTTTTTTTGGATCAAATTCAAGACGGGCATTCAATTTTCTACAACAATGACAATTCTCAATTTCAACATTTGATATGTTTCTTTGTGCTCAGCGTCCCAACTTTTTTATGAAATGGGGTTTTATATAAAATGATTTGATTAAATGATAAATGGACTTGAGATTGTATACATTCATAGGCCGCCGACAAAACAGCTGATGCAATTTAGGGTTAAGTGTCTCGCCCAAGGACACATTGGACATGTTGCTGCAGGAGCTGGGGATCGTACCCCCGACCTTCCAGTTGAGAGACGACCAGGTCTACCAACTGAGCCACACCCGATCCTTAGTCTGCCTCTGCCAACAAGTGACATCACCCAGACAGCAATCCACACGATGTCATCAACAAGGCTGGCGGCTCTTTTCTACACCTAACACAGTCGACTGAAACACTGTTTCTTAACACCTATTCAATCTTCACCTCATTAATCAATGAGGCGGTGAGTAGCTTTCTAGAACTCAAGCAGGTTTATTTTTCCCTAAGGGTTTAAATGAACATTTGGATGAGAACTTTTTTGGTGTTTGATTACAAGATATTGCAAATCCGAGATGTATAAAAAAAACACCTTTATTGAAGTGAAAGTGAAGTGTCTGCAATGCTGTGACTAAGTTCAATACGGATAGCAATGCATACTTAAACTTAGTGTAAGACGCTCATTGCTGGCTTCAGATAAAAGTGCTTATAGATGGTGTCTACACTTCAGATCACATTTTTCCTGGTTTCAAATAAGGCCATCTTTTCTTTCTCCTCTTTGTGTTGTTTCCACTTCAGCAGTCTGTGCTTCACTTCACTCTCCTATATTTCCAGACGTGGGGTTTTCATTCTGACAAGAGCTGCAATGCACGTATGTATTACTGCATGTTGCATATCGAGCCTCCTACGCTGAGATTGCTCCTGGGTCTTTAGTCGAAGTGCATTAGCGATGTGGGTGTCCTTCCAATCAATCAGGTGTTTGTAACACTGAAGGATATTCTATTGAGAGGAGCATGTGTGTGAGTGTCACTTGTACATGCGATGACCCCCTCGTTAGACGATAATTAGTATTTGTGGTTATTTTACACCTACGTTGAGAAAATGCTCGCTTTTCACAACCCTCACATTTGTGTCGCCCTATGAGGAGAATCACATTCATTTCACCTTCCTCACTGTCTGTTGCTTTAGCGCAGCTCCAACTCGTCACCGTCCAGCTCATGGTTTCCATATCTCTGTCTTATGGTAGCTCAAACAGAATGTGGGCCCGTTTCCCTGTGCAGCACAAAGTGTTGGGGAGGGCTGCAGATTAAAAAGCCTTCCCCCGGGTGTGCTCACCAGGCTGTTCAGCGCTGCTCGCCAGGGAGATTCACTACATACATTCTTTCTTTTTATGGCCCTTTCCTTATTCATCATAACACAGCTTCAATTTTATTAACTTCTCCAGCCAAGCATACATCTTCGCCCGTGCCATCGGTCTTTTTTCCTCTCTATTTCGATCCATACGGCGCCACTCGCCAAGCAGTTCCCCCACGATGCTCATAAACAAACGTACACATATTGTTTCTGCTCACATGTACACAGATGTGAGACTGGGGAAAAGGCTGAGTAAATGGACACGTTTCTTTCAATCCAGTCAGGTCTTTATCTTCCTGTTGGGTAAATGTTGTTCCCCAGCTGTGCCTTGCCTTGACAGAGTCGGGAGGCCCAGCTGGCATCCTGCGTGAAATATGCTTAACATGGAAAACAGATATGAGGCCACGCTTCTACACTTTATTTCATGCAAACTGGGAGCTGGAAAATACTGCGAATTGTGAGCAAAACTAAACACTGAATTTGGAACAACACTGTCCCACGAGACCGGCTCCCCAGCACTTCTAATGTGGCCTGTATATATCTGAAGGTAATTTCACCCATTGGTTAGTACCGCAAAAATGGCCACCACCATCTTTGTTTTTTGGAAGCAGAAGTGACCATCGTTGTCACTTTCCTATAGTTGATAAGTCGCCATAGTAGCAACCCAACCTCCTTTATCTTCAATTTTACTTTAATGGGAAAATTTCCTTACAAACTGATCATCATACTGTTTTTTTTTTAATATTTTGTATGAGTAAAGTCCACCCTCTCCGTCTTTCCCCTGCTCCACTTTTCAGAAAATGTGTGCTCAAACAGGCCGTTTGGAGATTTTCCCTTCATGACATCACAAAGGGCAGTAGCCCCTCCCCCAGGTGGGTGACACTCCCACAGCTAGGTGTTTGTTCTGCCGTCTGGGTCTGCCTTCTCACCATAAACAATAGGACATGGTGCAAGAAAGACCGAGTACACCCAAAGCCCTTCCAGAGAGGGGGCGTGGTCAGACACAGCTCATTTACATATTTAAAGGTACAGACACAGAAACAGCCTGTTCTGAGCAGGGCTGACATAGAGGGGTTTATAGACATGATCAAATACAGGATCAGAGTGGATTTAGAACAAGAAACTTCACACATATGTTTTTGGAGAGCTCTGAGACTTATTTAAACTGGTTGAAGAGGAGGAGGAGGATATGTGACTATTAATGCAGCCACTTGCCACATGCCTCGTGTATAGATTGGCTGTATAGTCAACTAGTATGAATTAAAATTTCCATTTAATCGACTAAAGGAAATGAGTCATTGACATCCCTAATTAAGGCCATGAACTCATTTGCAAATTCCTAACTGAGGTAATAAATGGACTGCTTTTGCAGTCCACTTACTGCATACAGATTGACTCTGATGTAACTAATATCAATCCTGAACAACTCACAAACAAATCATCTGAGTCATCTGAGGGTTGAAGAATGTTTGCTCTAAGTACGGTGAATGAATACAACAAAATGCATTCAGAATGATGCACTAAACTCTATAATCAGAAGCAAAGCAAAGACATGGAGGATTTGGAATGCAATTGTATCCTCAGGCCGTATGAGGTAAGAAAAAAGAAAAAAAGCATAAACTGCTGCTTTAAAAATCACAAAGGCAACCATTAAATTGAATGCAATGTTATGAAAGGAAGGAAAGTATTTTTCATGAGTGCAGCCACTGATGAAGTGTAAAATCAGAGGCATGCACCACAATGCTAATGTGCTATTTCGTAGCATTTCATAGCACAAGACATCCAACTTCACACAATTAAAAAGATTTAGGCCAGGTCTATTTTTGGTGCTATTTTTTGCCCTTCCTCTTAGCTGTGCATGCCTTAAACCAGACACAGCAAGAAAAGGCAAAATTTCCCCCGTCACAGTCTTCCCCCGCCGTAAGAAAACGGGCTCATGCCCTTGAACTCAACGGGGAGGTAGCGTGGCAAGACCACTAAAAGTGCTGTGATGACTCTAGTAGAGCTCACTAACCGTGGCTGCAGTGTTGCGCAAAAGAAAAAAGAAAAAGTGGAAAAGTGGATGCAACGGATTCCAACCTCCAGTCTCGTGAGGAAGGTGCCGGCATGGGGGCCATTTCAGCGTGAAAAGCTTTGATGGAGGAGCTTATTGTATCGTGAAAAAGACAGAACGTGTAAGTGTATGAGAACAGCGAGGGGGCTCCGCTCTGAAGTTTTTTCGGAGGGAATAAAAATGGTCAGTGTGCATGCCTTGGGTCCAATGTTCACTGCACACTGTTAAGAGATGAAGAGATGTCTCACCAAGCAAGTGCTTCTGCCGTGTTTGTACTTTATACTGTTTTTAGCCACGACACTGAATTATTCAGGACTGCAACCCTATAGCAAGACAACAGGAAACATACTGTATGTGATGCTAAATGTGATACAGGAGGAAGGAAAGCAACTGTGTTTGTGTGTGTGTGTGTGTGTGTGTGTGTGTTGGAGAGTCTGTAAGAATACTATGATGGGTACTGCAGGAATGTCGGTGCCAAATAAGGGCTACAAAGATTTCAGCTGCATATGGTGATATAAGAATGAACAAACTTTGGAAGATACTCTATCTCTGTGTTGGACACTGTATTGCCAGCGTCTCTGTTTTCTGTGGCTTTGGAGCAAAATAAGAATTGTATGTTTACAGCCAAATCTGAGCAGCGCTGTGGAAGAATGTCTGTGCTACTGGAGATTTATGTGATGAAATGTTAAAGGCATGCATCCTCACATTTTATCATTTTATTTCACTCTGATTACCCATAACAACTAATTGTTGGTTGTTTTCTCAAGCTGTTTCCTTATTTATGTAATTATCTCAAGAAAATAAAGCTGGTTTTCCAGTGATTACGTGTTAATTTCATTCCTTTCCTCAAGACGGTGAGAAATGAATTCATCACAGGAAAACCAGAGTTGTTATCTCGATGGCAACAAAAATGAGTAGAGATCAACAACAAAAAAAGAACAGAATTTTCTTGTGATTATTGGAAAACTGAGTTAAACAAAATATATTTTGGGGCGTGCCGGTTGCCTAGTGGTAAGTGTACGTGCCCCATGCACGGTTGGATAGTCCTCCAAGCAGGTGGCCTGGGTTCAAATCAGACCTGTGGCTGTCATGATTTGAAGATTTTTTTGCAAGTTGCATGTTAGACATTTTAAATAAAGAAAGATTAAGATGTTGTTAGAAAACAATGCTTATGCACTGTTATTGTACGGGACATGATCAGCAAAGAGATTAAAGGAAGTACACATAAATACAGCAGACATCAAGTCTGTCCTGTGTAAATGTGTCTCTGAGTCCTGACTGTCTACACTCATTGAGAAGCTCGAGTCCCGCTGGCTGTGTTGTTGTCAGAGCCGTGTTTACATGGACGGGACGGCTGGCTCCTCCCCTTGTGAATAAAAGCTGTTTACATCAAGGACTAGAGAGAAGAAGAAGAACATACTCACTGATTATTTGAATGTCTCATAAGTGTCTATAGGTCACGCTAACATTGCAGGCCACAGGCAATTGCAGCTCTTCATGGTGCTTAATTATGGTGCGTTCTAATTTCGATCTCCTTCGAGCATACTGCTGGTGCTCAAGAGCGACATCTACTGGATCAAAAAATCTCACATTCTTCCTTTAAGCATCCTTTTTGTCCATAGGGGTCATTCCTCACAACAGCTAGTAAATATTGAAATACTCACCACTAAAATGTTGAAGTAGTTTTGCCTGTTTTATTCAGAGGTTCCCTGATCTTAAATGTCACATTTGATTTGCTCTTAAACATGATTTGCTTCCCCTCTAAAAAGTGACATTGGGAGCATGGTGTGCTTTGGACCGTGTCAAATGTCTGAGAGCTAATTAGTATACAAGAGTAAATGTTTAGCAGCATAGCTTCAGAGAAAGTCAGTCAGGCCACCACTTTGGTCCAGACTGAAATATTTTGAACAACTACCAGATGATGGAAATCTATCTGACTGCTCTGCTGCCACAAAGGAGGCTCGACGTTTGTGTGTGACGTTGAGAGAAATGTCATTCAAGGATTGAGGGGGAAACAAACGAGGCAGGATGAATATGAAGCACTTTGGTAATGTCAAAACTTTTGATCTGTTGCCATCATTTGCCAAAATTATTACTTTTCCAAAACTTAAGTTTTTCATAGAAATTCTTCAAAACAAATATTGTGTATAGCATCATAAATATTCCCTGTGTTTATGAGCAGATGATAGCATGCTTAACTGCTGAACTTAAGCGTGTTTGTAATCCTGTAATTCTGAGCGTGCAGGCACAACGGTATTAGCACTGAGCTAACAGGGAGTTCTTAATCTTCTGAGCCCTAATAACAAAGTTTTGTCCCAAATCAGATATCTTTGTTCCTCTAGGTCTCAGGTAAAGGACATTAAGCAGCACCTGAAGAGAAACAAAACATGCCAAGGATTATGCTCCGCTTCTCATTAAAGATTCATGAGTTTCCAACAGCTATCTTATCCCCCCAAAAAAGAGCTCTGTACGCTAAGGCACATTCATCATCAAGGTGCTGTCTGGATCATAATGAGAAAAGGCAAAACAGAGGAGAAACTGTCGTCTTCAGTTGTCCGATCCTCTCCCATATGCTGCGGCTCCTGTCGACATTCTCACTGCTTAAGATAGAGCCAATTTATTTCCCCAGAAGGATGGACTACTTGTGACATTTGGCGATGGCGCATCAGACGTTTCATCCAGCTGTTTCAGACAAGAGATGCACGACAAGGACACGCACACAAACACACACACGGGGGAGCGAGGTAGCTTTTGATAGGCTAAGTAGGCTGCGTAAGAAATGTTACATATTAATGTTTAATGATCTGTGGTGGTCTTGATATCTGCTGTAACCACTCCCACCCACCTATGTAAGGCTGTGTGTGCACACAGAAAAAGCTGCTGGGTTCCAATATCCTGCATCAATTCTTCAAATAAACGCCCTCAATTGTTGCTTTCCTCTGCAATATTGCATCTCCTTGAATGGCCCCCCCGACAATATTTACCGTGCAGCCGGGAATTGTCTCTCAATGCTAGTCAACAGCAATGGGCTGCGTTGCCAGAAGCTATTAGGGAATTATCTGTTTCTCCGTGAAAACATGCGCTTAAAGGATGCCGATTTAAATCACAGAGTACATATGAGAGATCTCCAATTCGCTGCATTGTGCTGACAAAATGGCTCCACCATTCAGCGAAGATGAAGCACAATTAGACTTCATTCATACTGTGCATCGCAAAGCAAAATTAAGCAAATTAGAAGTATTTCAACGGAGGCTTTCAGAGCATCCATCAACATTTTTTTTTTCCTTTTTGTCAAGCAATTGCATGGATGCCAATATAATATCAGTTAGCCCGCTATCATAGCTCGCATTTGCAGATAGTGATTACATTGATTTGCCGTTTAAAAACTTTACATGAGGGATGCCGCATCATTATTATCGTGTAACAAATTCCCGGAGGCCAACTACTACGCAGCAGCAGCAGAAATAACAGGGCGAATATTTGCTTTTCTCTGCAAAAGGCAGCAAAGCATTGTTTTGCAAAGAGCTAAGCCGAATGCATCTGCATCACCAATGCCAAGTTTGTGCACAAACAAATGTGCTACCGAGCACATCTTCAACAGTGTGTGTGTGCAGGGGAGTTGGCGGACTTGACTTGATGGAGGGGGTCACAGGGCTAAAATGAGCAGGGAATCTGGAAACAGAGCTATATGAATAATAAAAAAGAGTTGGTCGTGCCAGGCGTCTTGCATGCAAGTCTAATAAAATGCTTCCATTAGCAGAGCCATCCAGGTGTAACGTGGACCATGAAAAGTCAGGAGAAAGAGAGAGAGAGAGAGAGAACGCTGGAGCCTAGTTATGGCCTAGCCCATTCTACCAAGCATTAATCCATTGGATGGCTCAATACACTCTTTCTGTGTGTATCTGGGCATGTTTGTCTAAGCGTGTGCATGAAAGAAAAAAGGGGAGGAACAGGCAATGTGTATGTGTGTATCATGAGACATGCATCACTATCCGTGGGTGCTTCAGGCAGGCCGACACATAAATGCTCAGATTTCCATACTTAGCAATCAGGCACTCTCGGATTGTGATGTAATCACTTTATTATGGTAGTGGGAAATTGGATTTTAATTCTCTCTTCTCAGCAGCTGCACCTTGATTCACCCTCACTTTGACTCGGAGGGGCGAAAATTGACGGTAACTGATTCCTTCGCTGGCATGGCCTCACCCGGTCCATAAACACAAGATCTTATTTGTAGAGGCGGTAAAAATTGTATAATTAAAAACAATAATTCACTACAGGTCGTTATGCGCTCGCTAATTAAGCCGAGCTGACGGAGCGAGGTGTGTGTCGGTTCGTGGCAGTTACAGGAGATATAATGCCTTGTTCTCATTACTCTGATGATGCGAGAGGGCATGTAGGAGTCAGTTTCCTTATTTGTGTCGCGCACACCGAGCTGCTTAAAGATTCATGAAGAGATGAAGGATGGACATGGACTAGTGTTGGAAAAATGCAGGAAACAGACTCACACTTCTACCAGAATTATTGGCTTCTCCAAAACATTTTCCCTTAACAAAAAAACCCACAACAGATGAAGCCACATTGAAACTTGCTGAGGATAACATCACCAAACCGCTCTCTCTCTCTCTCTCACACATTCTTCTCCTTCACCCACCGACAAGGAGCTAGGAGTGCAATTTTGTAAATCCGCCCAGCAGATCAAAGTGCCACCATGTTCTAATGGCTGCCACCCACCAGCCTCTCCTGTGGAAGAGCAACCATCAGCAGAGCCTGTCTGAGGAGAGCCAAGACAGCCTGATTAATCTTCTAATAGTTCCAGAGAAATAAAGACAGATAGTGTCGACGCGGAGAACGGAACGGAGACAGAGAAAGTTGCGACTCAGTCACCACACGGTTAGCGTATGTTCCAGTGGAGAAAAGTAAAAAAAAAAAAAAAGATGACAAGCAGCAGGGAAGGATGATGAAAATGGCTACGCTTTGTCTTTGTTGTGACTCTTACACGTTTTTTTTTTTAGCCTTTTTGAAATGATAAAGCTCCCCTGTAAGATGGCTGCCTCGCTGCAGCATCATCTCCTGCCCTCCCGCCTCGCTCGTCTCTCTTTGACAATCTCCTCAGTCGGCCCTGACAGGATGATAATAACTATCAAACGGATTCCATAAATATGTGAAATAAGGATCAGAATACAAGATGAAAGGCGACTTTCTGTCGATTCTCGTTGGGAAAGGGGACATGTCTGTGATGGAGGATGTCATCTTTGAGAAGTTTTGGGTGGGGGGGGGATTTCAAAAAGGGTAGACAAATTGTAAGAATGAGCCTGGATTGACAATTTCCCAATTTAGTTGAAGATTTAGGCCACAACCTGTTCAGCTTGTTCCTACAAAGTGGACATGATAAGCGTTAAATCATTTCGATTCACCTGAGCAAAAAGCGACACGTGATACAGGGTGAGTTTTCCCACAAAAAGACAGAAACAAGCCTCCTAGTGAGCGTCTATTTACGTTCAAATGGCTGAGCGAATAGTGCAATATTTTTTTTTGATTTAAAGCTCACTTCATATCCAACAAAAATGCACGTTTGCAAGTACGTCGTGTCCATCCTGCACACTTGAGGGAACATAACTCGTACAAAGGCCTTGGGCAATAAATATGCAAATGTATAAACAACATAAGTACCTCCACAACATCATAGAATACATGAAGGCACAGATGAGTTATATGAACAACAGAAAATGAAAAAGAGAACTGCTTGGTAAGTATGCGAGCATATTACACAAATGATTCTCCCTTTGGTTTCGCTCACATTAATAAATATGATTCTATTGGCCACATGGAAAATAGGCTTTATGCTTGTTTATACGCCGTGCATCTCCATAATCATTTCTCTAGCTTGTGTTGAACGTCTCTCATCATTATACGAGAGGAATGTGAGGCGAGAATACTTTAACTTGACGGCGCGGCTCCTCCTCCGCCTCGCTGGGGTTTGAGATAGTGACAAAGGGAGGAGATGGGTGAAAATGAGAGATGAAAGCAGCGTTCAGGAAGTACTTGTTTAAATGGTCCCAGTGTTGGTACCTGGGCCTGATTTAAAAAACATGGATTGTGCCTACTAAAGCCCAACCAATCTATCTGTTTGAAAGGTTTCCAGCCAATATGGGTCCATTACAGATAAGTCTTTATCGGCCACAATGCACTGATAAATTCTTTCTTAAAGAACGCATAATGCCTGGGGGGACGCTGCTTTCACATAGTAGAGTCCGTAGTAAGGTTGTCAAACATCTGATACTGCAACACTCAATCAATACCTTTTTTTTTTTAAAAACTATCCAATCTCAGTTTTTTTTGTTTTGTCTTTGAGGATCCATTGTCCCAAAAAGTAAAGAAGCTGTTAAAAGAAACTACAGACCTTCAATCATATTTTGATCTGAAGCTGCCGGGAGAAGGAGAAAGCAGTGGTGTTCTATTTAAATTCACAAGACGGTAAAAAAAAATTGTGTTTTCCAAGTTGTTTTGGCATGAAAGATGTTGAGGAGGTTACATTGTCCAAATTGCACAAATGCATTGCCAATGTATTGGAAACGTTGCCAGGGTATTTTGGCAACTTAGAAAGTCTGCAGGTGTTTGCAAATCTTGGGAATTTAAAACAAATAATGACCCAATATCCGATGCCTAGGACTTACATTTAACTTTCTGTGGTATGAAAACAGGTATCTGAGGTCCTTTGTCCCATCAGCTGTTGGGTTTCTAAATAAGCTGTCGGCATTGTTGCTGGTACACTTTTACTATGGACTATGGATCTCACTGATGATATCCATAGGAGGTATGTTTTATATATGTCAGTCTTCTTGCTTTTTTATGATGTGTATTTCCTGATTGGAATCTGTTGCAAACCATATTGCCCCTCACGGACAATAAATATTTTCCAATCCAATCCAATCCAAAACAGGTATTGATATAATTTGATTTTTACTAGTATCGAATCTAAGTGTGAGATTCTGGTATTTTTAATAACTTTACTGTGTAGTTTACAATAATTGCATTGTTTAAAAAGATCACAGCTGCACTTGGTGGAGTACCTTTGCATAGTTACATCAGTGCAAATGCAACATGCCATCCAATGTCCAATTAATATTTTAACTCCAGTTTTAAAAAATGTCCTATAATGGCTACCAACATCGGAAATGCTGAATATTTCCTCTCTTAAATTGTTTTTAATATTTGTCTTCAAAAATCTGTCATCTATTCTTGAAGCCAAAGTTTGAGAGTGTAGGAATTACATAACCACACGTAGGAGTTTCCCTAACTGTTAACACACAACTCAACACATCGCATGGCAGGTATATGGTGACATGCAATGTTTACAGGTGTGTTGGTAGCAAGGTAAGTGGGTCTCATGTGTAGCCCAAGACATGTCATTTACTGTAAACAACTGGTCAAAAAACTGCTGGGAGCACAATATCATGGTTTCCTTTCTTTCCTTCATCATTCTTTGGTTAAAAAAAGCTTTTTATGTCGCCACCATGGAGCAGTTTTTCGCCAGCACTTAATCAGTCTTTGGTGGAAAAAATGCTCAGAGCTGTTTGGTATTTGCTGCAGGGTCCAGTGTAAGAAGATCTGTCAAAAAAAAAAAAAAAAAAAAAAAAACAAGCACAAAATTTCTCTTTGGCCATAATGACCGCACAGGAACAGCGCTCCCTGTTTGGAACCCGACAGACTCTGACAGAGTTGATACAGCAAAACAATATTTCTACTTCCCTCAGCAAATGTTATAATTCTCAGCGCTGCTCACTTTTTCATCCAATTCTCATCATACTCTCCCAGTGTGAGGCACCACCTGGGTTCAGAAAAAAAAAACATTCTGAACGGAGCGCATTATTTCCTATAAGCACGCCATCAGTCAGAAAAACATTCGCAGCGTGTGTGCAGCATCACAGCTGAGTTTGCCTGAAAACTTAGAGGGAACAATAATGGAAGTGCACACCAGACTTTTTGATTCCCCAAAATCAAGCCTTTGGTTTTAAGTTATCGCCTGTCCCATTCAAGGCAGCGGGTATGGAGCACTATATTGAAGGGTCTCTCTATCTGACAAACAGGAGAACAGCTATGAGTGACTGTCGGCTTTTCCGTTTGTCTATGACGGCGTCTATCTTCATTCAGGGCTCTTAAATTGGCTTCGGAACCAATTGGAAATGGTTCTTTTATTATACCCCTCCCATAACTCCCCCTCTCATCAAAGCCAGGCTATCTTTTATCTGGAAGATGACGTTTCCATTAGGGTCTGCCACCCTCTTACTGCTGCTCTGTGAGTTGTGGCGTTGGGAGGGGGGTGGGAGAGCATTGTTAACCCAACACAACATCAACAGGATCTCAGTGACTGGGGACGTGCACAAGCCTTGGTCTTTGGAAAGGCAGTTCATCAGATGACTGCTCACCCAGAACACACACACAGGAGGAGGCACTAGAAACACACGGCGTATTCCTATCTCCCCTCGCCCTTCTTTTTGACTCTTTCTGTCTCATTCTTACTCACACAAACATGAAAATTCAGGGATCTGACAAAGTCATACAACAAAGACACAGGGAAAAAAAAAAAAAGACAGAATTTGGCCGAAGGGAGCGTGCCTGTCAGCTCTTCCTCACCAGTTTCAGCGTTTCATCAATGGTACGAGGGGGCCCATAAGGTTCAGCTGCCAATCTGGCAACACTTTCAGTCCCCAAACGCAAGAACTGGGGCCTCTTTCAAAGAACTTGAGCCCGATGGCTCCCTCCCGTCGATGTTTCTGTCTTCATTAACTTTGCCTGTAGACGCTGCTCATGTTAGTAGTCAGGGCCTTGTTTTTTTTTTTTTTTGAGAAATCAGGATAGTTTCAAAGCACCCGGATACACACAGAGCAAGGGCACTTTGTGCTCCCCAGCACATTTTTTTTAGGCTGTGTTCGCTAGGCCCGGTGACATTGTTGGTGCTAATGAGGACATGTCTGTGCCCGGTGTGTGTGTGGGTCGGCAGAGACATACGCTCTGGTCCCATTCGGGGAGTTTTAATTAGATCTACATTATCAGACCCTCTGTGTCCACGTTGGCCCGATCAGCTTCTGTTTGGATGCATCATTTATCATCAGTTAATATGATCACTAAAGACTTCTTGTTCTGTGTTTGGAGCGTTTCATCCACTCGAGGCTGATATTTACCTCAATTTCTTTTTTCATCTGAAATGCCGTTTATTCCTCTGGATAATCTTCTCGTCCTCCTGCTGATTATTTCCTGTTGTTTTCATTTCCCCCCCCCCCCCCCCGCTTTTTTTTTTCTAATTTCACGAGGCGGATTGGCTAAAACATTTTTTTTTCTCCATCATGATCACATCAGGCCCAACTCCTTGACCTTTTGCGCTTTGCTGTAAATGTCAGCTTCTTTATGAGGCCTGTGATGAGTTTATTGAAGAATTCACACTCAATGCCACACACACACACACAAGGACACACACGGGTCCACACAGCACACATGCATGAGCACACTGCCATGGGATCCGTCCTTCACAGTCAACTATAACTCTGATTTCTAGGTGTCTACTGAAAATTCATGGTCCCCAGCGCTGGCGGGCAGAAGAAGAGCGGCTGCCCACCACTCTCAGCACAACCACTACATATAAATCAGGATTTCATGGGGACAGAAATGGCTTCCTGCAAACTCCCATAGACCTGTACTGAAGGTCTTGTCCTGTAATCGTAGTCACTGTCTGTTTAAAACTTAAACAAGTCCACAATTTCAGGATGGAAAACATGGTGTAATAAATGACATTGGGCAGTAAAGTGTAGTCTTCCATATTGTTTGTGTTATATTCTACAGGGGGAATAAAAGTGGGCCAACAGTGTGTCATAAAAATAGTGTAGATGCGACTCTAGCCATATGCTGTGGTACTGATCTGATATCAGGCCACTCCTGACTCAGCTATTTCGGAGGCTGTGGTTTATAACAGTGGGAGTGATCGGGCCAGGGTGGCAAGCACTACTGCCATGATGATGAATGCCATGCATTACAACTGTCTGGACCTCTCTGCCCGTGCTGGCCTGCAACTCCGCCTGGTGGAGCACAGAGCAGAGAGAGACCGGAGGAAGCAGGTTGGAAGGGGTATGTCAAGAGGGGTGGCTGTGGGCCCCTCTTGAAATCTGATTGGCCACCCCAAGG